>NC_071087.1:119028497-119265997 GCF_027358695.1 Spea bombifrons | reverse complement strand
CCAACAGGTCACTGGTGTTTTGAAATGCATCTACTTATTTGTTGTGATAATGTGGGCCTAACCTTAAGGAAGAGACCCTATCAATATTGCCTCTGCTTTTGTTATCAGAGTAGTAGTAGTGCAATATTGCTTATAGGGTCTTTTCCTTAAGACACCTCTCCATGTGCATGAGTCTGAGAAGATGCTTGTACTAGATACTACACACAAGTATCAACCAAAACGTTTCTGTATGTACAATCATTTAATAAGCTGCATGTGTTCTTTTTTCATGGTGATTGTTGTAGTCCTGTTTGTAATTGTTCTGTGGTTAATTTTGGGTTTTGATCTGTAAAAATGTTACTTGTGAAAGAAATTTTGAGTTTGTGAAACTAATAAGAATCTGTTTAACTTCTACCACTTTGGACCAGAAGGGGTTAACTTTCTATGGGTTGTTGTTGTGAAAAAGCCACTCTTACCAATGTGCCTCAGAATTTTGCTTCATTAACATGTGTTAAGTTACAGAAATAATATTAATATATTTATAATGCCTTACCATAGGGGGTGTTTTGCCTTCTAAATAAAATATTCTAAATAAATTATAAATATATTTATAAACATATACATTATATATATATATATATAATTTGCTGAATGTGTATTATGTATAAGCACTTACTCTGTGAAAAGAGGTAATGTTCCAGAATATAGTTATTACATAGTTGAGATGTAATGTTTATATTTATTAAGATCACCCTTGATCGGATCTGGAACACGCTTATGGACTATGCGTGGAATAGTCACCCGGCTGAGGTGGTATCTTAAAGTACAGCATAATTACAAATATCCCCCTTTAATTGAAAAGCAGAAGTGAGCTAATAAGGCCGCAGATTAGATATGGTAATGTGGCGAGTGGGTGGGTTTGCGTGGGAAAATCGTGTGTTTAAAGCTATGATGTTTGTTGATATACATAACGTGATACAACATCCTGATCTTCTTCTTTCCCATGTGTCTCGTGTATCCAGGCTGCAGGGCACAATCCTCGCATACATATATAGTGTATGCATTATGCGATTAAATCAATTTGACATTTAATGCCTAGATCTATTGTATACCATCCCAGTAATGTACCCCTTTACGTATGGTATATAGGGCTAGTTAAACGGTAAATAAATACCACTTGCCCTTTTACTTTCGAATACAGTGGGTTTATTCCTGTCTTAGAATTAAAATGTCAATGTGGGAATTTTATTTAATCGAACCAGTTTGTGCGAGATCACTCTGTATTGGACCAAACCAAACATCTTGCGATCGGCTCCTCTACCCCCCCTTCCCCTCCATTGAAGCCCTGCCAGGGACCCTCGGTAATTGGGAGTCACGTGATGAGCTGTTTGGTCTGAGGTATGTAAGGAAAGAAAGAAAGGGAGGCTGAGATGGGCTGGGAGGGGTAGAATGCACAGAGGGCTCTACTGGGGCAGAATGTGAGGAGGTAGTGTGTGGGATTCTGGTGGCTGACGGGTAGAGTGTGGGGAAAGATGGATAGGAGGGGCTGAGAGGGGCAGAGTGTGGGTGGCCTTTCCTGCTATTTTCAGGTGGTCTGCATGGGGATCTCTTTGGGACCCGTGAGGCCCAGGAAAAGGGCTCGGTGGGTGGGGAGCAGACACTCACTTTATAAAATCAGCTCCCGCGGGTGGACGCCTCATCGATCCTCAGCTTAGAGGCTGATACCAGCACCACAGGAGCTGTGTGCGAGCCCCCTCACACTGCTGTCACCCTCACCTTTCCGTGTAATATATACAGTGCATATAAATGTACATAGATGTATATATAATGTGTAATATCTTGACAGGCCTTGACGCCATTAAATATGTGGGGTTTGGTGCATTTCGCCGTACAAATATTTGATAATATACAGATAAACGTACAGACCCCCGGGTGATGTATGGATTTTATTGTTTTGGACTTAATTAAGAATTGTTTGTTTCTCTTTTCCACGTGTAGATCTCGCTATCTTCTGCCTGTGTATTCATGCTGTTTCTGTGTTGTCCTGACAAATGTAAAATAACAATAATAATCATAAAGGATTGTTTCCATCAGCTGGGGGCCGGTGAGGGCGCTGCCTGTCACTCTTTCCCTGTTGCACTACTGTAACCCAACGAATAAGCAGTGCAATGATGAAAGGGCGTCAGTCTGAGCTGGGCTTACAAATCAACAAGGGGGCTAGAGGACTCATCAGCCCCCCAACCCGAAACGGACACTGTGTACTCTCTTTATGTTGGATGTACAGGGCTGTGTATACTATCAACCGTTCAATAAACCCGAGCTTGCAGCGTCAGTGTTGCCTCTTGTTGTTCTCTATAGAATCTATATTAGCATGTTGGCGACGTGGATGTGAGTGGGACGTGATCGCTGATTAGTGCGGGAGCAGAATATTTTTAAATACATTTTCCGATCACCTTGATTATTATAGAAGCTGATGACTTAATTACATTTTTTAGTGTGGGCAAAATTGCAATGAAAACGAAAATGTTTTCCCTAATAGATTTTTTTACATTATTTCTGTTGAATCGAATTATTTGATTTACCAAGCAGTAAATAAGGTGCTTAATAAGTCGGCCCTTTGTAGTATTTGTCGACTAAAGCCAATTTCTTACTAATTATATGATAACATCAGACTGCGCCACCCCTCCGATCGCTTATAGTTCCAAATGGCCCTTCGTTAATCGCCCAGAAAGCTTTGTAAATCTCGCCTGCTCTATTAGTTTAGCGCTGCACGTATATAATGTGTACATTGCATAGACCACCTGCTGATCAGTCTCCAGACCGAGGAAGCCATTTTAAAGCGAAACAAGGCAGCATTAGGCTCCAAAATACTGCCAGGCAGCCACTTTAAAGCGACGAGCCCTAACCCGGGCTCTGCTGATGTTTGGCCCTGTCCGTCCTCAGGCCAGGAGCCCCTTCTAGTCAGACTGGGTGCTTGTGGGGACAGGCTGGGACAAGGCAGGCTTATCTTTCCATTTTCCGCACGCATAGAAAATGGCTGCGGCTCCAACACGTGGGTGAGACAGCTCTGCCCAGGCTATTCCTCCCCCACCCCCACTCCAGGGGCCGCTCCCAGCCTTTACCCACAGTAATATTATTATAACACTAATTCCACATCGGATCTTTCTGAAGGCTAGACCTTTAAATTCGACAGGAATGACCTCTTGAGAATCGGGAGGACTGGGGGGGATACCCAGCGTTGATTCTTTCCCTGAACTTGTTGGGGTGGGGGATCTGGTCAGTGAGAGATCTGACAGCTGCTCCTTTAAAGATTGCAGAGGTTATGACCCCCAGGGCCTTTCTCCCCTCTGTCCCTAGAGCTGCTGAGTCAATCAGGTTGAAGGTGAGGGGGCTGGGATGGAGGGGGGGGGGGGAGAGAGGAAGAGAAGATAGAAGAGGGGGAGGGGTTGCACTCAATGACTTGCCCTTTCTTTGGTTTACAATCTGTGAATGAATCGGGAAAAGGACGTGGGGATCCAGGCAGGAACTAGCACTTCCACTGGCAGGATCCAGGGCACTGGGGTTTCCACGCAAAGTCACCACTACTGCCATTTATCTAGCGCAACAGGGGCAATTCACAGGCGGCAGGTTAGGTTCGCATTTGATTAAATACAATTAGTGCCACTTAATGTGTCCCTCTCATGAGTTAACCCTCGTGATGCCATAGTGACATGGGTGGCCTCTTGGTATGGGAAGCCATTGTACCCGTGCCACCAGCAGCCATGTGTCTAAAGCATATTGAGTGTGTGTGTGTGTGTGTGTGAAAATGAAGGACTGGTTAGCCAGTGTTCTCTTTGTCCTCCATTATATGGTTTCAATCGGCAATTTGCGCATCGAAGAAATTCGTGGTATTTGTTTCTTCTCACACCGTGGAGGAAAATGGTATGTAGCGCGGCCACAGTTTCCTCAGCACCAAGCTAATGGCGGGAACGGATAAACACAGACTGGAACCCTTGTTAATGAATAAAAAAGTAAAAAAAAGAGGGTCACTAATATAGTGTTACAAAATACATTCGGGGCTGGCTATATAATGTATCTCTCCCTGAGCCTACTAACTATTAGAATGAATGCAGAAGTCCCGACGTGTCGTGCGTTACATGCGTCCGGTATGAAACTATTACTTCACGGGTGTTACATATAAATGACCCGGCTCCGCTGTGCAGAGGGAAGGAACGAACGGCCTTAGCGCAAAAGATTGGGTTATATTTAGATAAAGTACCAATGTGTACACTGTGCAGCTTTAATTACAATTTAAACTATTACAAAAAACATTCAGGCTTTAGACATAATGAGCGACTGGAGCAATCACCATAGCAACAATTATGATATTGCTGCAGGTCGTCCCACTAGGAAGCAGAAATGTTGTTTAGACCTAACTATATATATTTATGTATATAGATATAAGATACACACGCACGTACAGACTTTTATACTTGTATGTATGCGGAAAGCCGCCTTAATTCTGCATCACACAGTAGAGGTTTTGGGGCACTAAGGGAACGAGTCCGCATTACAGTTGTTTCGGGGTGTGACGGGAGACTGTTAGCTTAACGAAGCGGCGTGGGAAACAGTAAACGATCGGGCTGCGGTCCCGTATATTATTACTAAGACCCTTTGAAGCTCCACAAATCGATGTAACAGAGTGCAAGGAAGCACATTCGGACTGAAGCAGACAGGATCCAAGCCTGCTGACACTTGCGGAGGATTTACCGAAGAGAGCGTGGGATCAGGGATCGAGATTAGAGCAGGGAAGCACAATGACTGCTCAGTACGGCCAGCGGACCCGACAACTGATTAAAGATCGGGGGTATCGCTGGTGTAAGTAATCAGACCTGTATACGCGTAGCCGCAGCAGCAGCAGCATCCCGGGGCATCTCAGCATTAGTAATAGCCGGTCCACATGGCCCTAAGTATCCCAGTACAAAGCATACCGCGATCCTACAAACCGAGGGCTGCGGGATTTTGCTGAAAACAACACTGCTGTATTTTGAGAAGAAATTACAGGAACCGCTAGTTGTGAAGTGTACATCTGAAAGTGAAATCACTGCGACACACAGGCATCATCCGATGTAATAGTGACAAAACAACGTTTCGCCCGAGAACCCTATCATTCATCACGATCCAAGATACTAGAAACCGATCATGGATATTCTGATTTAAGAAAACCAGATTCGTGAAATCAGGATTAGAACCTCTGTTATTAACTAAGATCATTAAAGCTAATCGTAAGGTATGCCAAGTGTTGGCGGTAAATTGTTGAGGGAATTCATACGGTTTCTTGTGTCAAAACCTAGAATGTACATATAACGGGGTTTGCCTAATTATATTAAATACACACACAGAGACAGCGTACATGTAGCAGCCAAACAATGGCGCATGTCCCTTTAATGCCCGGTGAAAGAACACCATTTGCGGGAGATGTCCGTTCCGCCCTTCATTAGGCCGCATCTTAATTGGAATGTGAGCCTCAAACGCACCTAAAGCCAGGAATGCGGAAGACAATATCACACACCCTCCCCCATTACGCATCGCGTACACGGATCGTGCAGGAAAATCCCGGCGCTCCTCACCGCAGGGCGGGATCCGGGGGAGTACGCCGCACACGAACGGGTTAAAAACCCGGCTGAGAACACAAGGCATCGCGTACATTCACGGCTATTTTACTACATTCCGCGCACATTTCCTCTGCTGTATTTGTAAATATGACGTAGATCGTTAGCTCTCACATTGCACACCGTTGTCCGTCAAATGGCTCACGGAACGTACGGGATTTCCCTTACTGCTATTACAATTTATATTTACAACATGCTATTTATAAAGCGCCACCTTATGTCACAGAAGGAAGAGCAAGGATTTCCCAGATTGGAGATGGAGATAGAGATATATATATATATTCATTCATTCACCTAAAGCAATTAACCCTAGATGAGTTTAAGCTTAATCTGTTTGTAAAGACCTGCGAGGGTGGGATTTCTTTGTGTGTGTAATATTATATATATGTATATATATATATATAATTTTCATATATTCATTAGGTACTCTGACCTACAAAGCTTGTGCTGTCTTTCTGGGGTCTAACACTCTAATGATGCCTTTAGTTTATAACAGGTTAATATGACTGCTTTCATGCATAAACCTCACTATAAAAGAAAACATGTATACCGATATCAAATCAAAACAATACTTGGTTTGACCACCATTTGCTTTCAAAACAGCAGCCGATTCTTCTAGGTACATTTGCACACAATGTTTTTGAAAGAACTCTGCGGGTTTGTTGTTCCAAACATCTTGGGGAACTAATCACAGTTCTGTGGATTTAGGCAGCCTAAAGTGCTTCTCTTATGTAATCCCAGACAGACTCGATAATGTTGAGAACAGAGCTCTGTAGGCGCCATACCATCACTTCCAGGACTCCTTGTTTTTTTTAATGCTGAACATAGTCCTTAATGGCTTTGACTTTATTTTGGGGTTGTTATCATGCTGCAGAATACATTCAGATGCCCCACTGATGGTACTGCATGATGTACCGCTCTCAAGCCCTTTTGCTATAGCCACTCATTTCAGTCCAGATCACCTGCTGCCATTTTTTCTGCACCCCAGTTCCTGTGTTTTTGTGAATAGTTGAGTCACGTGGCCTTCTTTCCATGTCAGAGTTATGGCTTTTGGCTGCAAGTCTTCCATGAAGACCTTTTTTGGACAGTAGAGTAGCGTTTTCTGCCAACAATGAGCTGATGGCACTGTCGGACATCTTCCAATTGCAAAGGGAAGTAGGCATGATATGTCTTTCACCTGCTGCTCCCTGGGTCACCACCGCGTCGGTGGTCCTCAACATTGCCCGTTTCTATGTGCTTCTTCAAAAGAGCTTGGACAGAACATCTGGAAACCGCTGTCTGCCTTGAAATTTCTGCCTGGGAGAGCCCTTGCTGATGCAGTATAACTACCTTGTGTCTTGTTGCTGTCCTCAGTTTTGCCATTGTGTCGGGCTGTTCCTCACCTAGTTTTATTCCAACAACACAGCTGTTTCTGTTTCAGTTAATGATTGTGTTCCAACCCACATAATAAATTGATAATCATTAGCACCTGTTTGGTATAATTGTTTAATCATACACCTAACTATATGCCTACAAAATCCCTGACTGTGCAAGTGCACCTAGAATGCTGTATTGAAGGCAAAGGGTGGCCACACCAATTATGAATTTGACTTAGATTTTTCTTCTTTTCACTCACTCTGCATTTTGTTAAATGAGAAACATAAACCATTTCTATTTTTGAAAGCATTCTTACTTTACAGCATTTTTTCACACTTGCCTAAAACGTTTGCATGGCATTGTATATTGCTTCTTTTAATTCGTAATCTTCATTATATAGGTTTGTTTGGCGTACAGAACAACAAAATGCAGGATTTGGTAAAAATGTAAAGCCCTGTTGTTATGCTGACTGACCTGAAACTAGTGTCAGTTAGAATTGCAAGAATCTCACGTTTATGACACCAATCCTATGCATAGAATAAACAGAAGCATGTTACTGGCACAAAAGCAGGGCCACCTCCATACATGGTCTCAGATCGCTCTCCCGCCAATAACTGGAAGGGGATCTTGTGTGAGGTCATGTAACACTACCAGCTTTACTATAAAACTGCATCCAAGAGGAAGGGCTGTTTGACCTAGGAAAGAGAGATGAGTTAATCATGGGAACACGTGTGTGTGTGTTTATGTATGTATGGAGTATGGAGTGATGTGTATCTTTGAGTGCAATGTTATTTCTCATCAGCAATGTGTGAAATGTGCGCGTCCTGGAAAACATGGCTGGTGTGGCTACATGTAACCCATTGTAATCATAAACTAAAATTGAATACAATATTTAAGCCATGTCCCAATGCATTACAATCAATTCCATGTTTTTTGTCATGGATGTCATGACACTATGATTTTTCTCTTCTCAATAAATCCTCTCTCCTCCTGAATATAAAAGTGGGTGGTGATATCTAAGAAGGACCAAATTGTGGTGAGAATCAGTGGTTTTTCTTCATGTGTATGATTTATTTGAGATAAACTGCTACTATGTTTTTTATGATGTTTTCTGTTTCATATAGGTTTTGTTTGCATGTCATTTTATGTGTCCTGTCCCCATGTGGTGTTTTTAACAAATGGATTCCCAGACTCTATCTCAATAAATCTTCCAGTGGCACTTCACAATTGTGAAGAATTGTGTCCTCGTGACATCTTGCCATGCTGAGATGTGATTATTTAAGCAATCTCCATGTCTCCAAGAACCACCCAAGGACTAAGCAAGACACACCATCAGGAAATTTACAAATGTACTTCACTAAGGTCACCATTCCCCTTTGGGACAGCTTCATTTTATTTAATCAACTCAATATATATGATCACTTTTTGTTTCCAAAACATTTATAAAGTATCTCTCAGCTTTATTTTCATCAGAGACCACAAGTAGCATATTATGGGTGCTTTATAGTAGCTTTTAATAGCAATAATGCCTTAGATTACCCCCAAAAATGTGACAGCTCATGAATTAAGATTATATGCATGGTTTGAAGGCTAGTGGAGAATGTAAAAGAGCGTTGCAATGGTAGGGAGAGGAGTGAAGTGAAGTAATGCAGCTTGTGAGAGTTGGGAAGTATCAGGAACTATATAAAGAAGTATAAGAGTTGGATTATATACACAAGGAACACAATTTAAAAGTGTAACATGGAAGATACAGGATATGATGAACTAATTAACTGTGATGGAAGAGAAGAAAAACAAAAGAAAAGGATTAGAAATGTCAGCCATAATATTTTGAATTCCCAATCACCGTCCATAAAGGATTTTATAATTTAGTTATATTGAATGATTCCAAATTAATTCTAGCCATATGGTCATATTCCCTTCTGGGGGGAAAATGAAATTCCTGCTTTGCTTGGTTTCCTTAATATAGTGTAGTATGTGGTTTAGTTTTGGTCCAAGTGGAAAAGCCCCCTATTAAGGTGGCAGGAATGAGCATTTCTGGTAGAAAAAATAATAGTTGGTTAGCAGTACTGGTCTGGATCATCAGCATTTAAAGTGAGTTACAGGATTAATACATGGGGGATGTAAAATACAACTAGGCGGATAGTACAGTTGTTAAGATGACTGGCTAGTAAGCATCTAGAATCAGTTCTTCTGCAATAGTAATTTTGCAGTGTTTGCTGTCATCCAAATTAAAATGCCACTGAGCACCAGGCATGATATTTATGGCCCTCATGAGACTTGCTTCACAATATGTAGCCCTCAATCGGTATATACAAGTCTGTACACTTTGTGGTTTGCAGAACCCTTCTGCTACTTGGCTAGGGCCTACGGCCAGTTGTCTCCTTAAATGTTATGATTCTGAGAAGAGGGTTGCTTGCCTCCTTCACAGTTTACATACACACCGAAAAAACCTGTAAGGTGCATACCTGAACTGCGCTTCCTCGGGTGTCATTCTTGTCATAATAACACATTCCTACCATAAATTCTGGTGTTTACGTGTACTTAGTTTTGGATCAACGTATGCATGATTGCTGGTGTTGTGTCAAAGCACAGTACTTACCAAAATATGATTATTTCTGATGTTTTGGAGATACGTTTTCTGTTATTGACTTGGTTAAACTGTTGATGTATGTGTTCTGCGTGGCATTGCAGTATGTGTTGCATGTCATTTGTATGTTATATATATATGTTCTATCTTGGAATAAACTCAATTAAGAATGTATGATTATACTATTATTATTATTTACTTTTATAGGGTCAACAACTTACATACTGCTTCTTATAGTACATACATTCAAGGGGTGTGATGAAACTAGAATTGACAGACTAAGACAAACCGATACATGAGGTAAAGAGGGCCTGCTCGCCACCTTACACTCTATGTTATAATTATTTCTTGTTTTATATAGCGCCATCATATTCCGTAGAGGAACAGGATATGTTCCAATAAAGTTTTAAAACATCAAAAGAAAGCTACCACAAAAAAAACATGTTTGCATATCGTAAATGACCTTTAAATATATCATTTTTTTTGTTAATTTGGTAAACAAAAGCAGTTTTGTAGTGACAAGGCAATAAAGCCTCTCTGAGACAGCACTTTTTGACGAGATGGCAATTTTCTGTCCAGGGAGTGTTGGTGATAGCAGAATCCTACATGTCATTGCTGTAAGCGTCTGCATGTCACACGCCTTTTTTCGGTGTTTGCGTCTGTATCATTCATGTTCTGTGTCAGCAGTATTCATTGTCTACAATGATACAAAATACCTGGGCTCTTCATAATTATTGAAATTACATATTTTGTCCCACAACAACTCACTGTTTAGTGAATCCAACCCTCTATTTATACAAAGCATGGTCAAAGTAACTCATATATATTGCAGGATTTATTATATTCTGTCATATATGGAAATGCCAGCTAAACAATCTTTACATGCGTTAAAATAGAAATTAGTCAATAAGTGTTATTAATATTTGAAAACAGTTTCAGTGATACGTTTAACAGATTTTTAGCTAAATTAAAGGCTTGTACTCTGCATATAATATTTATACTTGAATTGTAATTGATTAAGTATGTTCCATATTATAAGAGCTACATTACGATATTCATTAAATGCATTCCAGATCTAGTAGAAATTAAACGATAATTAGAAAGTTTTTTGTGGTCTGATAAAACAGGTTATATGGCAAGATTGTAAGCATGCGAGCAGGGCTCTCCCCACCTTATGTATTAGTTTGTCTTAGTCTGTCAATTCTCGTCTTGTCATACCTCTTGAATATATGTATTGTATGAAGTGTTGTGTAAATTGTTGGCGCTATATAAATAAAAGATAATAATAATAATAATAATAATTTTTGGTTTTAGATTTTTTTTTGCTTATTAAAAAAACACACAAATGCCCAATCAGTGTGGGTTTTTTTCCGTTCAGGTATATCCAAACTTTCGCTTAATTAGAGCTAATGATTAATGAACCATTTCAAAAGCTACAGTAAAAAACAATTGAAAAAATTACATTTTATGGATAAAGCCATTCATTGTTTTATGTGTTGAATTACTTATTTTGTTTTAACAAGTGCTGCGTAAATTGTTAGCGCTATATAAATAAAATATAATAATAATAATTTTAATAACATTTCTTTCCGAGGGTTAGTTTTGCTAGAATAAATACATGCAGTACCACCATCCTTCAGACATGAAGTGTTCCAATCACTCAAGAGCTGCTCAGTGGTAGCCATAGAACTAGAAGTAGCTTGTGACCTATGTGTTGGAGAGCCCTGGTCAACATTCACCATTGCTAATGCAGATAATGTATTGAGGGGTGTAAATGAAACAATTCTTCCCTTGCTTCACTGGGAATTGATGAAACATTAACCACTGCTTTTTTGTATATATATATATATATATATATATATATATATATATATATATATATATATATATATAATCCAATGTATCTTGCAGTCCTCAAAGTGCAGAGTCTAATTTAAACTTAAAGAAAGATATAACAAAAACAAATATACTCTGTTTTCCTTACTTCAGACATGTTACACATTATTTTTTTTTATTATTATTAGTGTTATCATTAACTTTTATTTATATAGCGCTAGTAATTTACACAGTGCTTGTTAGAATAAATATAATCAAGGGGTATGACAAAACTAGAATTGACAGGCTAAGATAAACCAATACATTAGGTATAGAGGGCCCTGCTCTCAAGATTACAATCTAGAGGATGTTTCGAAGAAAAAATAAATATATATATATTTACATGTTTTCGGTCTTTGTGTTTAACAAGAAATTGCATGTATTGGATCCTTTCATACCATAGAAATTCATCCTGCACCAATTTTTTGCATTTTAAGAAAATAAGAATACAGAGCCTATAGGGTAGAGGTGGTGAGGGCTAGCGTGGAAGCACAGGGGAAAGTAATGGTACAAAGGTGCTAAAAATATCAATTGTACGAAATGAATTGTACTAGTATTTTCTAAAACACTATATTTTTGTACAATAGTAATTTGGTTAACATGTTTTTCTTATAATATTAGTTTCTTTTATCAGCACACACCTGCCATCCAGCCCATGTCTAGTTAATTGTGATGAATAATAAGTTTTTTTTTAGATAGCAGTCAAATCGGCTGATCTCAATCTTGCATATAAAAGGTGTATTTGTAGCTATTATAATCTCAAACAAAACTATTATATATTTTTTTAAATAAAATGGATAATCTGAGTAACATCCATTATATACATACTAGTTATAGATAAAGGCAAGTATATAAGAAACTATATACCATGACATTTGAGATAGAAAAATCAAGTGTAACATAGAATTAGACAGCAGATAAGAACAATTTAGGCGATCTAGTCTGCACATTTTTGTTTCTGATGTAAAGACTCAGACCTTAATCAGTCCTTGATCTTGTCTTAGATTCAGGATATCTTTATGCCTATCCCATGCATGCTGAAATTCCCTCAGTGTTTTAGCCTCTTAAAAGTATTACACTTGATGTTAACATATACATTTCCAAACAATGCATCATTTCAACAAATTTTATCAAGATAATCCTATTTTTTGTAGGATCCCATGATTTATTTTATTTCGGAATAACAAATCATTCTGGACAGTGTACCCCATATTTTGCTTGTGCACAACTGTTTTGGACTATTACACAATAAAGATTTTCTTTATTGCGTAATCTATGCAGGCACCTTCGTCTACACCCAACACACACACTTTATATATATATATATATATATATATATATATATATATATATATATATATATATATATATATATATATATATATTAAACTGGATCACTTGATTTATAATTATTATGTGCATCTGTTTATTATACAAGAGTGTAAGCTCTTCTTCTCCTAATGTGTTAATAGTTAATAATTATTGTACCCCGTCCATAAGGTTTTTTGTCTATTATCTTATTGTACTGTACACTGTAAGCAATATGTACAAACTGAGCTAAATATATAAAAAGTATGCATTCATGTATACAAGTAAAGCTATTGCCTGTAAAGCAACACTAACTTTTTTAGACAGGTTCATAATTCTGACATCATTTCAACCTGTTACAGAGATAAAGAATTTCTCAAATTATGATGCATTCATTGAATCATTTTGGGCATTGCAACCCAAGAAAGACAACCCTGCATAATGCAATGAAACAAGTGTAAATGCTATTTTTTTTAATAGTTAGAAATAGAATTCATAGATCCATTTCAGTTAAAAAAAAAAAATTAATTCATATGCATGCAGCATTTTTTTTGTACTTTTGTGTTTTTGTGGCTTTATTGTATGTTTGATACTGAATATAGTGAACTAGATCCTGTATAGTTTTATGTAATAAGAATTAGTCTACAGCCCCCCCCTCATTCCTATGTTTCTGTAACAGTTCTAAAACATTGAATAGACTGAAAAAAATATAAAATGGACAATATATCATGAAGAAGGATTGGGTTATTGTGACCACATTGGCCATATTTTCCTTGACACATATATTTCATGATTCTGAATGGCACTGAGTAATTGATTACTTTCCATGAGTTTATACACCCTACATGGTGCAGGGTAGCAGTTTACCCGTGCTGGTCAGCAACGTCTGACATTTCTACATGTCCTGGAAACAATAGCTAATGTGGTCACTTTTGGTGCATAATTGTATGAAGGTGACATTGGTGGTAACATAGAAACATCTTAAAAACCGCTGAACCCTTTCTCAACAAGTCAACAGGTCAACAAGTCACTACAAAGAAACAGTTAACATTCTCTTTATTGCTGTTATGACTCGTAAAGTGTTGAAGTAACAGTAATCAAAGTGAGATAACGTCAGAGGTTGTACACCACTTAACAAACAAGCTAGTAAGAAATCTCGTGGTGTTAGCAGAAAAGCACATGTTCCTGGGGTACTATTTTGGTACAGTTGACTGAGAATAAATTATTTTTAACATTTCAGACATTCAAATGCCCTCCGTGGCTATACCTGGAACTCTAGGTGAAAAAAGAATGCTGCTGCTGTTGCTGGCGGTGCAAATTCTTCAAATTAGAGCTGCCCATTGGGTAATTGCCTCCCAGGCCAATCTGTTCCTGAAATTCTTGACTTTCGAAATTCCCCTTTCTCTAAAAACAAAATTACCATTTCAACCATAGTTTCTCAGGTTTAAAGGCGATGTTTTTTTTTTGCACAGATATGTTAGCCTCCCTGATGCTGCTTAACATCAATTACTGCATACATAATAAATAGAAACAGACATTATGAGCGAGAAGATGTAAAAACAAAATAATCCGCAAACAAGTCGAGTGTATTACATTTAAAAGCATATAAAGATTTAAAGCCAAACTTGATTGCTGGGCTTCTCACCTAACAGACAGAACAGTGCACTTGTGGCTGTTTATGTGTCTTTAAATTAGTGGAATTCCTTAATCTTAAAAAAAATTAAATATCTATATTTATCACAAAACACATGTACTATCTTTATTATTAGTATTACAGTTCTTGCGTGGACATTGTGTAAATGCTACACTAGACCTATCACTGATCGGCAAAGCTAAATGTTTATCAATCGTATAAATATATATATATATGTATTTCAAGAATATATATACCGGTATATAAATATATATATAGATATAGATATATATATGGGTCTACACAAATTAATATGTATTTATTAATAGTCATGGAAGAGGGCAGAATGTAATCCCACAATTTATTTACATTGTATGTTTGCTTGCCTTTGTGCACAATTATTTTTAAAAGGTTATCAGCATAGCTAAAAGCATTTACTAACAATATATATATATATACTGTATGGTTTCTTTGTCAATAAGTATTTAATTGTTTTGGAGATATTTAGTTTACATCATAGAAGATGAGAAGCTGCATGAGTGAGAACCACTGAATCGCCGTCTTGTCCTGAAGTTCTTTCCATTCCCCTGGTCCACCCTTACAAAGGCTGCCTGAACCAATCAACAACAATCAGCAACTTAGGTGACATGAAGAGGAATAATGCCGATCCTAAGAAAAAGAATTCAGATACACAGAATACATATGTATTGTATAATTTCATCTGTACATCATTTTTTTAGGGTATACAGCTGAAAAAGGAAGGGTTTGGCAAAAGTAATTGATCTGGTTAACGCTTTTATAGTAGTTAGTAATATTATTTTGCTTAACAAACCCACGTTTTTTGTTAGTAGATAGATATATAGATAGATATATTTATATATGTATATATATTTTAGGCGGTTTGAAATGTAAAATTTGTTTACTTTTTATTCTAAAGTATCCAAGCAACCTATGTACTTTGAACTGTAACTATATCACAGACTTTTTCATGTATGAATGATTTTAATGCAATTCTAGGGAATAATTACAACAAAAAATAATTTGGGAGCGCCAAAACCCCATTGTTTTTAATTCTTTCTAGAACATGTAAATGGTGTTTACAATTCAAAAGGAAATGACTATTAACGAATAAGCACCTTTTTTGTTTGTTTTTCATATGCAAGTGGCGAATGTGGCCATCGAATACAAATAAATTTGCAGAAACTGTTAGAATCATACATTTATTACATAAAGAATATTAATCGGCAGCACACATACATGAAATGTTTCACAAGTGAACTTTCTGCCCAGAACACATATAATATATATTTTTTTAGAATAGAAATCTTAACCGCTACCATTCCCGTCCTGGGTTATGGCTCAAGTGTTCTTGTTAGAAACATTCTTGCGATAGACAGCATATAAAATATGGGCAAGAAACAAATAGAGCAGAGGGGCATTAAATAATTTGGAATGGGGATAGAGTAAGCTGGAGGAATGTTCTAGTCCGGTATCACATTCTATTCTGATCGTTTTGGCTCAATCTGCTCCTGTATTGCTCATAAGTGATGATTTAAAATGAAGTAACTTTTGATATTGGGGGAATTGTTGCGAAAACTTATCTCATGTAAATTCTGATTCATAGATCAGATTCCCAGCATTCTAACATTTGTTCTTTGCACTAGATCAATAAAACTTTCTTTACCTAGAAAGAAACTATCCATCAATTAAAGCACTTGTTAAACAATCATTTGCATAAGCTTTGTAAAGCAATCATTATACATGCATACGTATTTCTTTATATATGCCAATATTACATTTGGATTTAAGTATTAAGTATTCATATAGATATATCTCAACCACCAAATAAATTAAAACAATCTCAGCAAAATACAGAAAGAATATCCTGCACCAAATGTACACTTGTTTCCAACGAAGACATTATCTTCATGGAAATATATTATTAATTGTATATAGTGACAACAATTTACGCAGCGCTTCTTACAGTATATACGAGGGGTATGACAAAACTAGAATTGACAGAATAAGACAAACCGATACATTAGGTGAAGACGGCACTGCTCGCAAGCTTACATACAAATATATATTAATTGAAAGGCATATCATGGGTTTGGGAGATCTGCTTTATTCTCCATGTATAATCAGTCTGTGAGCCAGGGGCTGTGTGTCAGATAACTAATTACAGAAGCTAACGCTCCCTCGCCAGGCAAGTCCCCTTTCTTGTGCTGGAACAAAGATTGTATGGGGCAGGAGGAGAAATGTGCAGCTTTGAGCATCCTCTGCCTAGGAGGAGGAGGGAGGAGTGACTGGGAAGGGGGAGGAAGAGCTGAGGGGCAGACTGGTCCTGCAGGAGGAATTCCTTTCCCAGGAGCCTTTTGTGGGGGGAAGGGGTCCCTCTGCAGAGCACTCTGGGAAAACCTACTCTGGCAAGTCATATGATGCATGATTGACACGTTGCACAGCCAATAAAAAGCCAGGCTCAAAAGTTAACTTATATAACGAGTGGTGATAAATTCCCAACAGCCATAATGCTTCATTTATGATTAACGCGCAACGTAATCACAGCTGTAAATGGAAAAAGACTGGACGTGAATGTAAACTGTTTGTTTAACCTGCTGATTTTTCTGCTTAACTTATTTAGCTATTCCATAACGGATCATGGTTTTGACTGCATTGGAACATATACAATAGTTTGTAACACGTGACCTGATCTCCCAGAAGGAGACTCTGCCTTATGTTTCCATAAAAAATAAATACATAAATAAAAATAGAACTGAAATTATATTATATTATTATAATTATAAAAATGACAAAAAAAATATAGGTGACAAAAATGTACCATTAAAAGTAATGGTGCGCTGTAATATCAATATAACGGTACTTCTGACCCTTCATATGTAGACATTAGATCGTAGGGGTTCGCTAGTATCTTAAAGGTAAGTATGTCTTGATGGACGAGTCACGAACATTTCAGGACATGCAGGTGTGAAACAAGCGAATCCTATGGTCATAGGTAGTGAAATAGCGCTAACTAGTGACCAGTTGGGGAAGTGCACATCGAGATAGAATGCGGTCTATTAAGCAGAATTTCTATTTGCCCAGTGGATGCATCAGGTGGCTGCACCAGTAAATTACATTACATTTATTTATAAATTGCTAGCAGATTCCGCAGCGCTGTTACAAGAGAGTCAGTAAAATAAATTAAAATCACAAACAGTAACAAACCGGTACAAAAGGTGAAGAGGGTACTGATCTTACGAGCTTACAATCTAGTACCAGAAAGTATCTTTGGGGTATATTAATTAAAGGGAGGATAGGTAGGAGAGTTGTAGGTTTAACTTCTTCACTATACATACCCCAGTGAGTTTCATCTACAAGAAGAGCTTGGCTGCCCATGTATAGATAAATCAGCAGGACTTCTCATGCATCTCCTCACTAGTTGAATTATGAATTATACAGGGCTAGCTCAACTCTTCTTGCAAGAAGTTATTGCCAGTGCTAACCCCTTAAAAAGAATAGTGAAGTGAGGGAGTTGAACCCACAACCCTCCTGACAACCTTTCCTTTAGTGAATAGACCCATTTGGATTGTTACCTGAATTGAAGCAGATACTGCATCTAGTTTGCCATCATGGTTATCCATAGGCATTTCCGAAATAGGTTTAGAAGCGACACAGCCCACGAAAGATAACCCCAATACAGCTAAATCTTCAACAGCAATTATGTTGCTTGCGTAACATGCATTTCTGGGATTATAGTTCCAGAACACATGAGCTCAGTGGACATTCTTTCTTATACAACATTATATAGCGTTTTGGCTCTGATATCTAATGGACCCTCCATAGAAGATTTGTCATGTTCCACGGTAACATTTATAACTGATATATACAGGCAGGGAAAAGTAATAAATAATGAGCAAAACAGAGCTTTGAATCATTGAACAAGAATACAATTACACAGCTCATCAAACTTATGGTGCTGTAAATAGAGGACTACTATTTATTTTTTACCCCTTACCATCCAGACTTCAGACATCAAGGATGGCTGAAGATATAGTCCCCTCATCAATAAACAACTTCTTGTCATGTAACACTGCGGTTTCACCATTAAATGTTCACTTTACCTCTGTGTGGTATTATTATTATTAGTATTAGTGCCAACAATGGTTGTAGTGCTTCTTAAAGAACATACATTCAAATTGTTTGACGAAACCAGAATTGACAGACGAAGACAAACCGATACATTAGAGAAAGGCAACTCTACTCTATTGTTACAATGTTGAAGTGTGTACAAAGTTATTCTGGTGCAAAATTTGAAATGTCACCTTCTGACCATAGCCACCAATGTAGTGATCAAAACATCAGGAATACTTGATTGCTAAGGTGATAACGCCACTTTTCAAAATTTGCACCAGTAGGACTTTTTATCAATAATCCCCTACTCATGAGAAAAAAGTGCACTCAAAGTATTGGATCAAGGAATTCATATACATGATGGATTTATTGAAGAGATTCAAGCTTTCATAGCTAAGAGGCACTGGGATGTAAAATATACATTTGCCCCTCTAGTGGAGCATACATAGATTATTGGTGGTTTCCTTTTCAATATAAAAGATACTTAACGTTTCAATTCTTTTTGTACAGATTCAATTACATTTAATGAAAAATAAGCTTGTAATGTAAACAGCTTATGTGCATATTGTTTCACACCTCTTAATTATTGAATTGGGGTGTTTCAAAAAATGAGTCGTTCTGAAGAGCTCAGTGAATTCAATCATGGAACTGTTACAGGATGACACTTTTGCAATAAGTCAGTTCGTGAAATTTCATTGCTGCTAGATATTCCACGGTCAACTGTAAGTGAGCGGGGTCACCGCGTGCTGAGGCGCATGGTGCATAGAAGTCACCAACACTCTGCTAATTCTATAACTGAAGAGTTCCAAACTTCCACTGGCATTAATATCAGCACAAAAGCTGTGTGGTAGGAGCTTCATAGAATGGGTTTCCATGATTGAGTAGCTGTGTGCAAGCAAGTAAAGCACACCGGCACTGGACTTGGATGAGTCGAAAAGGGGTTCTGTGGCGTGATGAACCACGCTTCTCTGTTTAGCAGTCGGAAGGGTGAGTCTGGGGTTGGCGGCACAAAGTGCTTTAATGGATTATCCTTGCACCTCACTGCCATACCTAGGAACTCTCCGGGTTTGACCTGGAGAACTCCAGCAGAAGCACCACTTCTCCGGGTCAACACTTGAATTTTCTGGGTCGTAGGAGCGGGGTCTTGACTGGCCTCACTCCCCGCCCATATCTTCCTTTAAATGGGGATGTTTCCCACAATGCCAGCCCACTGACGTCAACGGGACCACTCTTGACGTCAGCGGGACTGCCCACCGATGTCACTGGTACTGCCCTCTGACGTCAGTGGGCAGTCCTGGCAGTGTCCTGAAAGTGAAGGTCATGGGTAGCCTCAGCCCAGAAGTTCCCAGGTATGTTTCACTGCCTGTGGCCACCTGTGGTCAGGTCTCTTGTATCAGGACCCTCAGTAATATCAGATAACAAGATGTCATGTGACCTCAAACTACTAGCATACTTGGAATCAAGTCACCGTTCATCCAAGGCTTTCAAGTGCGGTCCTTGCTGGGATGCCCAGACACCATTATATAGGACAAGCCAGACCACGATTATAGGTCATAATGACATTGCTTCAGTTCATTGAGGTTTGAAGGCGTTTGTTTATGCACAGCTCTCTTAAGGTCCCACCCTATCATTTCAATTGAGTTGAGGTCTGGACTTTGACTGGGTCATTGCAACACCTTGATTCTTTTCTTTTTCATCCATTCTGTTGTAGATTTTCTGGTGTGCTTGGTATCACTGTCCTGTTACACGACCCAATTTTGCCAAGCTTTACCGGAATACAGAGGAGTTCATAGTCAACTCAATGACTGCAAAGTTCCCATGTCCTGTGGCTGCAAAACAAGCCCAAATTGCATCCCTCCACCACTGTGCTTGACAGTTGGTATGATGTGTTTGTGCTGATAATGCTGTGGCGCTATGTATTATGGTGAAACATCTCCACTGTCTGTCCAAAGGACATTGTTCCAGAAGTCTTGTGGTTTTTTTAGATCGCAAACCTAAGCCATGTTGCCATCTTCTTTTCAGAGAGAAGAGGCTTTCTCCTGACAACCTTCCCAAACTAACCATACTTGTTCAGTCATTTTCTTACTGTACTATCATAAACTTTAACATTTAACATGCGAACTGAGGCCTTTAGAGTCTGAGATGTAACTCTTGGGTTTTTTGCAATTTCTTTTGAGCATTGGACGGTCTGACCTTGGGGTAAATTTGCTGGGACGTCCACTGCTGGGAAGATTGGCAACTGTCTTCCACATGTTTTCCACATTTGGTATATTTCTCATTTCTTGGAAATGGCATGATAGCCGTTCCCAGATTGGTTTGAATCAACAATTGCTTCTCTTAGATCATTGCAGATGTCTTTCCTCCTTGACATTGAGTTATGAATGCTCCAGCAAACTGCAAAAACTTTGGCTTTTTTAAAGGTGATCACACTTGCTTTCCTGAGAGGGGGCTTTCTTTTTCCCTCAGGAGCAGTAGTCCACTAGGGCATAACAGGGGAGAACGGTCCATCCATAGTGGAGGCCCTCCAAGTTCCAGAAGCCAGCTGGGAAAGACCTCCTATGGCCATCTGGGGGCATTAAATGAATTAAATACTAACCCTTTAATAAATAACCCATAATAAAATTCTATGTAGCAACTCACCAAATGCCTTTTTGTATAAATGCACTTATTTGAACCTCCTGCAGTCAAGTAGGGATATCAGCGCTAAATGGCCTTAACTATCATCAGATCCGTGTATCAGTCACCCCCAGAACATGTGACCCTGAGATCGGAGCAAAAACTCAAGAGTTTTTGGGGACGATTATTTTCCCTACAGGAGTAATTAAGGTTTGGGCATTTTTGGTTTCTCTACAAATAGGTATGCTTGTAGACTGGTGCCCACATTACTGTCCCATTATTGTTGTTTTGCATGTGCAGCAAATACACTATATGACCAAACATATGCGGTTGCCTGACCATCACACCTATAGCAGGTGTATTGTGGATATAAATGCCTCCACTTATCTGGGAAGTCTTTCCACAAGATTTTGGCAGGTGTCTGTAGGAATGTGTGCCCATTTAGCCAAAAGAGCATTTGTGAGGTCAGGCACTGATGTTGGACGGGGAGACCTGGCTCACACTCTGTGTTTCAATTCATTGCAAGGGTGTTTAATCTGAGTTAAGGTCAGGGAGCCCTTCTTCAAAAGCTATAGAGCCGGTTAGCAGGTATCACAGAGTCCCCCTGCCTCTATGCAATTGACTAGCGTGCCCAGGTGATGGAGTCTGTCCTAATAAAACAATACAAACACACTATTTTCAGTGTAAGTTTTATTGAAAATTAAGGTACAGCTGTACTCTTAAAGTTGTTGGCTACTGTCTGATTTAGCCTCCAAACTCAGCACTGATGTTCAAGTAACCGATCTTACTCTTCTGCAGCTGCTAATAGAACGCCCTTGTTGGGGGGCACACAATGTATTTAACTCTGTAGCAAGCATTGCATTACAGACAATAAAAGTTACCAGGACTGACTAGATATGCTGCTCCACATTTGGAAAAGAATATGGGTTTTCTCTAATAAGCTTCCACCAATTGTAACAAAGCAAAAAATTAAAATAAAACTCAAAATACTTCATATTTCCATCTCCATGGGGAGACACTGCATTGGAAAACTAAACCAATGTTTACTCTCTTGCACAACTGACACGATCTGTTACAGTAATGTATAAATAAGTCAGTGTCAGCCCTCCCACAGCATTTTCTTAAAGCAGTGATTGTTGATGTAATTCTTTCATGTCTTCCCAATTTTGAAAGGGAATAAAAAGTCACCCTTGTTTACCTTACCTGTAATGTTGCAGGAGGACACATCTAATGGATGTTTTCCCTCTCTAGTAATAAAACAAGATTACCTAGACACGCTATACAATGTGGAGGCACCTGAACGACCAAAGCCTTCACTCACAAAATAAATTACTGTAACATCTGCTCTGAGATGTCCCATTTGCACAATTTATAACAGTAAAACACAGGGTACATTTTCTTTTGGAGAAGCACAATCAACTGTATAAAAAGGTATAGTTTTCTAATGTGTGTGCTTAGAAATGGACTTGGTATTTGTACAAAGTTAAAAAAGAAGTTGAAGTGGTAATATATATAGCAAACTTACTATGCAGGTTTAAAACAAAAAAGGGTTGGGGGGGGGAAATTCTTTCAGATGGCACACACGCAGTCACTGATAAGCAAAGCTTTCTGAGCCCACAGAACATGTTACGTAGTGCTCATCCTTTTCGCAAGTGGATCTTTTACATGTGGAGACTTGTGCATTAAAAATTCTTGACACATCGGGCCCTCACTGTTTTATTTCACAACTTGGTTCGGCACAGTCTCTCATAATTCATCATGTCTGCCTGAACCTGGTGGGGTACTGGGCTTGATAAATACTCCTTCCATTACTTTCCAGTAATTGTGAGCATTGGCACTGGTCATGCCATGGACTTCTCGCTGCCCTCGAATTGGGTGACTGTACTGCTCACCCGTGATAGTCAGGTATGCATTTGTTCCAATATGTTTGAAGCGCACTGCATCTTCACGTTCCCAGACAGTATCACTGCACTGCACAGTCCAAGCATCTAGATCATCTCCTTCTCCATTATCCCCAAAGGCACTTACTTCCTGTTGAACAACAAAGACAATAGTAACCATCGAAAAGAAATGTAGTATTTTTTTTTCTTTTGTGCAATCAATCCCAACTCTTTCCTTATCAATCCTTATCTTTATTGCATTAGTTCAGACTAAGTACTATAGTAGATTTGGATTGCTAGAGGGGAAAGGGTGGGGGGAATAAATTCATAGTTCTACACATTTTAAAACGTTTCTCAATATTAGCACTAGTGTATTTAAGACAATAAACCTTAAAAATATAAATATATATTAATATATGTAATAAGACGCCTAATGTTTTTAGCTACCAAAAAAAAAACAAATGTTGAAGTATGTTGCATATGTTGACGTTAGGGAGATATATGATAAAAAAAAAAAAAAAAAAAACACACACACACACACACACACACACACACACACACACACACGGTAAGGCTGATCATAAAAAATATCCTCAGTTGGTGCAGCCAGTAGTTCCCAGAATACGTATGAAGACCAATACAAGGACAGTAAAGTGCAAGAAGCTGGCAATGCTTTACAGGTAAGATCATATTCTAGATTGTGAGACTGCACAGGGCCCTCGATTTTTGATTCTGGAAGTCCAGATTGTTATGTTATTAATTGTACAGTGCCGTAGAACATGATGGTGTTTTATAAATCAATTAATAACTGCTACACTGTTGAGGTGGGCGGTTGACTCAAATTCAGCATATGGCAGCTATGAGGTCCCTAAATTTCCACGGTGCTGCCAGAGATGTGCTCAGCTGAACACATCTCCGAGAGTTATATACTCCTCTCCCATACATATTATACACACACACACTGCAATGTAACATTGCATTCGGAATGTTGCTGAAATGTGGCTTCTCTGCACATTTGCCTACAGTTAATGGAGCGCTGCATTTCCCAGTCTCACGTTATTAATGCACTTTGCATCTAATTTACTACAAAAGGGGTGTTAACAATAGTGCAAATACTGTATTTAAATTACAATTTCTCTGGTTACCTGGTTGTTGGACAGAGGGGAGGAGAAGTGATGTGTATGCAGGTTCTTTCCTGTATTCACATGAGTAAGGCGGATGGCTTGGCCACATTTAATTGGCTCCCCACGTGGACAGTCATTATCAGTCTTCCCCCTTATTCTCCAATAACTGTTGCCATCATCTGAGGTTTCCACACCAGTGACAGACTGTTGGCCACTTCCTAACAAGGAAAAGAGTGACAAATATTCATGTTTAGATTGGTACTGCTATAAAATAAGACATTATCCATCTATTGCTGGAAAACAGTGGAAAATTCTGCACATATGCAGCTAAGAACAGCTTCTCCACCAACAACAAATCAGCAGTCAGTCGGATCTCTGAACACATGATATTGGCTGTTGAGTCTGTTCCTTCAATGGAAGTGCTAGTGAGATGGTGTTTCAGTAGTCACCCAGGGGAAGAGGAAAATACATTTGTTCACGCAAAACGCACTCCAACATATATTAAAAAAAAAAAAAAAAAAGGAAAAAAAAAAAAGAGCTAAATAATATGAATTAATTTCCACCCGACAATTTTATGATGTTCTATGGACCTTCACAAACCTTTCTATGGACACTGGTGTCCTTGTACGGACACGTTGCCTATCCCTGAGCACTGGCATTTATCCTCTGCTTTACAACGCAACATAACAAGGGGGATCCCCACGGGCGTAAAGCATATCACAGTATTTGAATGTCAGAAACGTACACGACACTGTCTCATATACTGTGAGAAAAGAACACCTGCTGCTTGGCCTTCTACAGCTTCCTCTCCTGGCAGAAACTACTTCCTGAGACTGATACATGCAATTTACATTTTTGGACAGTGCAGAATACATAGAAACCCCAGGAGCTCTATATCCTAATCGTGTCACTGGGTCCAGAATCAATCTTCTCCAGGGACTACCAAGATGTATTTATCCCTTTTTGACAGTGAAATGTATACCTATAAATCAGAGAGAACGACACCGCAGTGAAAACCAGTCAAACAGGTTTCACTTTAAATGAAAAAAAAATTTTTTGTGCTGTCACTTGATAAAACACTTGGGAAGGGCGACCTACTGCCCTCCGGCTGCGGATCTCCATGCTGGCTGAGCATCCCACTACAAAGAGATGGCTGTATCATATAGCGACCTGTACTGTGGACATTCATCCCGGACTATCTTATGTGACAATAACAACGACGTGACCCGGCCTGTCTCTGGGTCTAGAGGTGAAATGCAGTGACGGAGATTACATCTGTGTCATCCTAGATAAATCAGAAGCAATAATTCCACAGAGGCATAGCCTCACTCCTCCAGGAATGTATCTTATGTTTGAATGGATAACTGATCAGGCTGGACAGGGGTGCCATAGTTGAATAATGCCCAGGAGAAATAAAACATGTGGTTTATAACTGAGAGGCCAGTTATGGCTGCCAGGGTTTTCGGGCAATCACTGCAGTAAAATAAACTGTGCTAAGTGTGTAGGAAACCGATACGGAATTTATATTGTTTTGCGCCACCTACCGGTAGAGGTGGTAGCCAATATTATATGCAAGGCAATCTGGCTTCCTTAGAAACGGTGCTGTTTAACGAGCAGGTGCATGAGTGATTTATCCAACAATAACGGTAGTCGGTGGTCCAGTTACACCTGCTGTCTCTAGCTCTCACTCTACGCTCACGTGTAGTTGTCATTTTAGCTGTCTCGCCATACCCTATCTCAGCAGGTGTCACCGAGCACACCCAGTCTGCCATTATTCTACCCCACACCTGAGCCATATCCGCTCATTTAACTCCTTCACCTTAGGTCAGAATAGCTTCCTACCGTTATGACTGCCCCAACATTTCCCACACTAAGCGGCTCCGGAGTGTGTTGCCAGTACTCTGGTTCCCCCAGCGCCTTACCTGATCCATATTTCACGTCGTGGGAATGCAACCGCACATTATGTCGCGTGTTGAGGAGTTTCACCACCGAACCGCATGTCACGTACTCGGCGTCTTCACGCCCTTGTCCCGGGAGCCAGTAACAGCACAGGCTAAAGAAGAGCAGCGTGAAACACGCTCGCTGCATCGCTTCCTCACAGCAAAGATGCAACTTCCTTCATCATTCTATAGGAACCAATGGGCTAGCGCCAGCGGGAGAAGCCTCGCGCTGGACCAATCACATGGAGACGCAAGTCATCCAGCCAATGACAAGACAAATAAATTCTAAGTGGGCGTGCAATGTTCTGAATTTCGGATTGGTTTGGCGTTTGCGCCACTCTTAATAAGTTATGAGCGAGTTGTAGACACGAGGTAGACGCCGATTGGTACACGGCATGGCTCATTCAACACCAGCCAACCAATGATAGCCTCCGTCGTTTAAAATCTGCATTCGCTTTCCGGAACTGTCACTTGCTGTCAGTGTTCTTATTGTTCAACGCATAAAGTTGTGTTTGCGGATGTGGTCATGATTCTTTTTTTCTGGGCCAGTGTGTGTCTTATCGCAATTCAAGGACTAGCCTTTAAATAGCCCATTGTCAAAAGTGGCTCACTAATGGTGGCAACCAAATATTTCTTATAATGGTACTTATAAAAACCATTACTTAGTACACTGTAGATGTATTCTAACCTGCTTAGATTATGCCGGCTATGTATACCAGTGAGAATCAACTGGCATCATGAGAAATCAGGTTAGAATATGAAGGCTCAGATCGGGCACTTAATTATGCAAGACCGTCACACAGTAAAAGATTGAGCTCAGTGTTCCTGGCATAACAATTCTGCCCTTAGACCGATACACCTGATAGAGTTAAGGTATATTTTTCATGGAAATGGTGTTTGTGTTGTATTTGTTGTTATAGTGTCCTTTTTTTACACCTCACATAAAGTAATGGAGTAAAACAAATACCTGAGTCAAAAAGCTCTTGATTTATTTATTTAACATTTTAATGGAATTGAATAAACCTTTATTTTTGTCTTCCAGAGATGTTAGCGACGGCTGGCATCTGCGGGTCAATCTGCCTGTTTTGAAGAGGAGAGGGACGCTGTGTTAGTAAGCAAAATTAAAACAAAAGGCTTTCTCGCTCTGTCTCGCATGTACTAATAAAATAGTTTACTGATTGCACCTGTAAGTGCGTGTCAATTTGGACATATATATATTTATATACACGCATACACACACATAACTTACACACTGATGATGGAAGTGAGTGTTTGATGTTGCATAGTATATTTCTGCAAGAACTTTGAGGCTTGGATTTGTTGCATTGACCATCATTCTATTAATGCATGTCTTATTACCTCTTGCAGAGTTTGCAGACTGCATGGATTTTCCAAAAGGCTTCACGGATAGCTTGACTCCCCCACAAGAACAACATGGGATTTGTGACAGATGTAATAATAATTAGGATCTTAAAAGGGTCTGTAGCATATTTCTCATATATTACACAACTGTAGAAGCTGCAGACGCACTCTCGTACACTGGAAGGAGTCCAAAAGAGTAGGAAGGTACAGGACACTATAATAATAAGCCTGAGTGAGGACTTTTTGGTATCCTGAAGGCCAAGAAACTCTCTCTCTTGTTGACCTTTGGCTATTAGGAACAGCTTCAAATTAAAACCAACAATAATGATGAAAATGGCTAAATTGCTAATAATATTGGTGATGCCTCTAACAGCAGAAGTGGTTGACTTTCCAAGAAGACCGTAAAATAATCTCATAGATAAGACAAAAACCCAGCAGAAGACCAGAACTGCAGTGGTCCGACCTTTAGTCATGATGCTCATGTACCTGAATGGATAGACCACAGCAAAGTAACGCTCTGACTGAGAAGACAGAATTGTCAAGAAGATTACACCCATCAGGTTGTACATAATCATTTGGCTGATGGCTGTTCCAAGTTGATCTTCCTGAGACTGAAACAGAGCTATGTAAAACCAAACCATTCCTAATAGCAAATCACTTATACAGGTGTTGAATATGTAGAGGAACCTGTTTTCTGATCGTAATGCCTTGGTGGACAAAATGGTCACTACTACTATTCCATTCAAAGAAACTCCTAAGGTGACCACTATGACATGAAAACAAATAAGGGCTATGTTGGCAGCGCTATCCAAACTTCTAGACAGAGACATCATTTCTGAAAGGTATGCCAAACAGCTTTTTGATGCTGCATTTTAATAAACCACACCACTAAATTATGTATGTGAATGGAGAGCAGCCTGTTGTCCACCTGGGAAATAGTTTTACAAAATATGATATCTTGAGGGCCACGTTCCATTATGATCTCCATGGACTTCAAGTCCTCGCATGCACAAGGATGCCAGCCCTCATGAATTATTGACACTGTTTTGCACTGGTATAGCCATGGGGTTCAGCCTTCGTACCCAGGTATTTCACAATAAACTTTTCACCTTGTCACCATTTTGAGGAGCAGTCCTGTGATTGAGACATCCCTGGAAGTTGTTTGTCTATTCAAAATGTCCCCTAAATCCTTAGTGAGAAGAATGTAAAGCAGAGTTCAAAGGTATCTTAATCTTTCCATTTAAAAGGAATCCCACATTGTGCTTTTTTTATGAAAAGTATCAATAATAAAACAGCTTTTTAAAAATATGTCACTTTCTATTTCTAAACATTTATTAGAATGTTTTTGGCCTTTCTATATACTGCGATTAACCATCAGCTCAGTGTAGTGTTTGTGACTTTGTGTAGAGAATGTCGCCCAAATATCACATGTCTGCAGGTGAAGGAACTATATTGGAACATTATGAAGAAAAAACCATTTTACATTGTAGACTGTATATATAACACTATATTTAATACTCAAAGAAAAATTCTTTTTACAAGGAACTTCCCCCTTTTAAGCACCAAACATTAAGTTTGGATACTCAAAATTCTTAATTATTCAACACTTAGTATTGTCACCCCAAGCTCATTAACTCATGTTAAAATTTCATGAGTCTAAATGAAAAGTCCATGCAGCCACCTGCATCCAATGTCACAGGAGCACTGGTAACGAAGCCACTTAGCCCTACGAGATCACGATGACAAGCTGAGGCAAGTCACTAGGTTATTCTTCACTTGTTATACATCCATTCCACACAATGAAGGCAAATATCAGGAGAACAGATACATTTGGGGATACAGTCACAACAGGTTGAATTTTCCAATGAAGAAAAAATGTGATAAGTTAGTGTCAGGCCTTCATAAAGAAAGTTTGTTTTATTATACCTTATTAACTAATTCTTTATTGACTTTTTGGAGATAAAGCAATTTTAATAAAAATCATTTGATCAGCAGTGGTGTATTTATATGGAGTACTATCGCGAGCCTGACCCACGGAAGCGTCTTCTGCCACACCCTAGGAAACCTTCCTCGAGCCTCATGTAGTTTCGGCGGTCACGGTGTGTGTGATCAGACTGTCTACATGGGGGGTGACAGAGGGTGTGACAGAGGGTCATTAGACACAGCAAGAATTGATGCTTCCTCTGGTGTCATTGGGTCTTTTAGCATTTGCACCGAGTGCCATTGTCATACCAGGTAACATCCAGGCTCCGGCTACCTGGAGCCCCCTTTTTGGAACGCGGGTAGGCAGTCCCGCTGATGTCAGTGGGCAGTCCTGCTGATGTCAGTGTGCAGTCCCGCTGATGTCGGTGGGCAGTCCCGCTGACACTGGTTGGGGGTCTCACTGATGCTGGCGACCGGTCTGCTTATGTCGGTGGGCGCTCTCACTGAAAGCTGCCCATTTTTGGAGGGGAGCGGGGCACAACTTTGCTCCTACAGCCTGGAGTTTGTCTGTGGTGACTCAGAGAAGCAGTGATTTATCTGGAAGGTATGGCCATTTGCCTGTTGCTCCAAACCAGTCCCACACTGACTGGTGTCAAATGCCCGGTTGCCTGGTAACTCATAGCACCTCTGCCCCATTGTTAAGGTCAGTAGGATGGCTAATGTAATACTTGTGTGCCACCCTCTGCTATAAACAGGCAGCCACATGCTACATGCCCACCTCTGGAAACGGCAACCGATGTAAAAGCATTACATTCACATGTCTCATAATTATGTGTGTGCCGGGATGATTTTCAATGCCAGTCTGTTCCTGGACATAGCAGAGGGATTAATAGTACATCCTTTGTTCTCTAGGAAAGTTTTCTAAGGATGCATAATTTCATACTTCATAGAAACATAGATTTTGACAGCAGATGAGAACCATTTAATTAATCTAGCCTACCACTTCTGCTAAAGGGCTTTTCCCATTATCTACTACCCCCAGTGAAGTTAAACCCCCTTACATTTCTTACATTATTTCAGTAGCATCCCTAGAGGGGAGATCCGCCCCTGGTGCCACTCATCAGTGGGGTGCCCAGTGGCCTGACAGCCGCCTAACGCCGGCCTGCCCCTTACTGCTGGACCACCCGTGAACTGTATGAGGAACCTAATTTCCCGCGCAGGGCAGAAATAGTGTTTTCTCATACAATGCGTAGGCGCCACAGCAGTAAGCTGCAGGCCTGTGTTAGGCGGGCGTCGGGCCTCCAGGTGTTGTAAAGTATAGGTTCAAATTCAATAGGAATAAGAAAAACAAACAAAACAACAACAATAGTGTAGACTGTTCAGACGATACGGTGTTAATTATATTACGCTAGTTGCACTCACAATAGTGCTGAAGATTTGCGTGTGTTTCTCATTCACCTCTCATAGAAGGATTAAACATCACTGAAGAGAGAGAGAAGACATAACCAATAGTGTGATACTGTTTGCAAAAGCTTGTGAATAAGGTAGTAAATAGTTGCACTCATGGGATCCAATGCACATAAAATTATGTGCAAGGTGCGCTCAGGGAGGGGGGTAGGGGAACCCCACGGTGTCCAGGACCGGTGTCTTCTCCAAATGTTGTGGATGTTCAGGTCTGATCCCCCGAATGCTGTGATACAGTGCAGAAACTTCTTCCAGCCAGGAACCGGGAAAACCACACCCAGAGGATAAACAACTGCTGCTTATGTTTAAAAATATCCCTTTAAAATATTTTGATATAAATTTTGAAAAAGTACTTTAAGATATATAAAATATAAATCTGTAAAAGTCAAACGATTGTGGAAATAAAAAGTCTTTCCTCAACGCGTTTCGCCTTTAATGGCTTCCTCAGGAGGTAAACAGTCTTTGATCGCTTCTTCCACTCTTTTTATGTGTTAATTCGTTGTATTTCCTTCCATATACGCTAGATGGCGGTGTAACGTTGTTTCCCAGAACATGAGGACGTGTTTTACGCACATGTCCACTAGGTGGCGTTGTTACGTTATTCCACAATACGTAAGGACGTATTGGAGGCTGGATTCGTGCTCTATAGTGGCGTCATTCTGTTTACACGCGTCCCCATAGAAACGCAGCATTGTTTTGCAGACAGATACCGGCTTCTCCTTCTCTGTAGGGCTGTCTCTTTTCTTAGTGTTGCATCGGCTCCTATTTTCCCGCTGTGCCATGAAGTGCAGATGTTAGGCAATGACATTTGAAGACGGATTAACATGAAGGTGGTATAAACGCTATAGGATGTAAACGTTTAAGGATGTGATTGCATGAATGAGAAAATATTAAACGTGGATAAATGAACTATAAATAGAGATTGTGCAGAAACATACTATGGGTTTATACATAAATATGTCTATATGAATCCACGGAAAATAAGGGTGGAAAAGTGTCAAACAACGAAATATTGGAATTATGTATAATAAAAAGTAATATTAAAGAACCCATGAATGAATAAGTAGTCTGTATTTATTTCAAATGGGGGGAAGGGGTTAAATTTTTTTTACAATAAAATAAATAAATAATGCTATGTCCATGTTTAATGCTATCTTCATGTTTAATGCTATATCCATGTTTAATGTTATCTCCATGTTTAATGCTATCTCCATGTTTAATCTTATGTCCATGTTTAATGCAATGTCTATGTTTAATGTTATCTCTATGTGAAATGCTATGTCCATGTTTAATGCTATGTCCATTTTTAATGTTATCTCTATGTGTAATGCTATATGATCCATGTTTAATGCTATGTCCATGTGTAATGCTATGTCCATGTGTAATGCTATGTCCAAATTTAATGCTATGTCCATGCATGTTTAATGCTAGATCCATGTGTAATGTTATATCTATGTGTAACGCTATGTCCATGTTTAATGCTATGTCAAAATTTAATGCTAGATCCATGTGTAATGCTATGTCCATGTATAATCTTATGTCCATGTTTAATGCTATGTCCATGTTTAATGCTATCTCCATGTGTAATGCTATCACAGAGCACCGACTCTCTGTAGCAGTCTCAGCTCTAATCTTCTACACATGAATGTGCAGGGAGTCCAACATACATGTAGCTCTCTCTATCACATGAATTAGTGATCTTTCAGACATTTTAACATTCATCTTACACACCGCCTAAAACATACAAACACTGCTTAACATTATACTCCATGACAGGGCTTAAGGACAGCAATGGTTAAGGCGGTTGAAAGTTACTTTTGCCAGTGTGAGAAGAATTTGGAGGGGTAGAGGGAGTGATGGTGTGAGGATAATAATGGAAATGTTAAAAAAAACGCATACATATATCTTTAGACAAACAAAGTGAGGTCTCATATATATATATATATAGAATGTGTAATGTTATATCCATGTTTAATGCTATCTCTATGTGTAATGCTATGTCAATGATTAATGCTATATCTTCCTACTAAGAAATAAATATTGTGGATTTCTTCATACTATATGGCTATATCTAAGGTTGGTTAGACAGCACTCGCCCACCTCGGGGGACTTGAGTATGTGCAGAATTCTTCTGTTATTTTATGTTAGTGTGGTCCTGGGGGGCAATACTGAGCCTGGGTGGGATAATGCTGGGAGATAATAGAGGAGCTGGTGGCATAATACAGGGGCTTTGGACTTGTTCCACTACATCTGTAATAGCACCTGCTGGCATAATGGCCAGATCCTCTTCACACAGTGTGCCATTTTAACAATTTCCGTTATGTCTCTAGTTTTCGGAGCCTAATCTTAAACCATTTTACCGTCCACCACCCTACAAGGCCGCACGGTGAGCATCACAAACCCGATAATAAACACACAACGGCCGGGAATTCATAAAACTATTTATTACACACAAACACACATTACAATCTTGAATAATGTTTTAACTATTTATGTGCCTCGTGGGAGATTATTTCATGGCTATCCAGCAGGCTGATCTCCAGCAACTCTCATGATCCTCATTCCGGCTTTGACCTGATGATGTCTTTATAAATATCGTTGGAGCTGAGGGATAGTGTTTCCTGCCGCCCCATCCCCTTCTGGGCATCAGGGTATGACATCATATTCTGGTGCCTCACTTTTAAAGGAATCCAGGAAACTATGGAGGCCTGTGCCTAGGCCATAACCTGTCACTGTGCCCCCTCTGCTTTGTATTATTATATACAGGGACCGGCTCGCCAGTATATGCACAGGAATAGCTGGCAGTCTATAGTATTAACTAGTCCTCATCTCCAAATGGTCCTTAAAATTTGGGTTCTGAGTTGTATTTTTAACACAAATACAAGGTAAAGTTAAAAAAAAAACAGTTATAACTGGCAGCAGCATTATCTTCCCCCTGTAATTGAGAGATCAAACAGCAATGTCTTATGATGTCATAGCACTGACTTTCTGTTAGAGTGTCTCTGTAATAATCTGCACACAGACATGCCGGGGGACCAACATATACACAGCTCTCTGTAACACACATACACTATTCATCTTCCAGAGAAAACACAGAGTGCTGACTTTTTATAACAGTCTCAGCTATGATCTTCTACACATGAATGTGCAGGGAGTCCAACATATATGTAGATCTCTCTATCACATGTATTACTGATCTTTCGAGTAAAACACATTAGAATACATTTTAACATTCATCTTACATACCACCTAAAACATACAAACACTGCTTAACATTATGACAGGGGTTAAGGACAGCGATGGAGACCGATAAGGTACAGATCGCAGCAGTTGGAGGCGGTTGAAAGTTACTTTTGCCAGTGTGAGCAGAATTTGGAGGGGTAGAGGGAGTGATGGTGTGAGGATAATAATGAAAATGTTAAAAAGAAACCTCATACGTATATCTTTAGACAAACAAAGTGAGGTCTCTGAAATATATAGAATACATGTATTAGAATAAAAACATGTAAATGTAATATGAATTTCTGGTAACGTGACAGGAATCATATATCCGTGTTTAATGTTATCACTAATGCTATCTCTATGTGTAATGCTATGTACATGTGTAATGCTATGTCCATGTTTAATATTATCTCTATGTGCAATGCTATCTCAATGATTAATGCTATGCCCACGTTTAATGTTATCTCCATCTGTAATGCTATGCCCATATTTAATACTATATCCATGTTTAATGCTATCTCCATTTTTAATGTAATCTCCATGTTTAATGCTATATCCATGTTTAATGTTATCTCTGTTTAATGCTGTGTCCATGTTTAATGTTATCTCCATCTGTAATGATATGTCCATATTAAATACTATATCCATGTTCAATGATATGTCCATATTTAATGTTATCTCCATGTTTAATGCTGTATCCATGTTTAATGTTATCTCCATGTTTAATGCTATCTCCATGTTTAATGCAAAATTCATGTGTAATGCTATGTCCATTTTTAATGCCATATCCATGTGAAATGCTATCTCCATATGTAATGATATCTCCATCTGTAATGCTATGTCCATGTTTATTGCTATATCCATGTCTAATTCTATGTTCCTGTGTAATGCTGTCTCCCATGTGTTATGCCAGGGGCGTCCAACGTGCAGCCCACGGGCCAAGTGTGGCCTGCTGGACATCGAGGTGCGGCCCACGTGAGTGAGCATGTTTAATTCTATATCCATGTTTAATGCCAGATCCATGTGCAATGATATCTCCATGTTTAATGCTATATCCATGTTTAATGTTATCTTTATGACTAGTGCTATGTCCATGCTTAATGCTATATCCATGTTTAATGCTGTCTCCATGTGTAATGCTAGGTCCATGTTTAATGCTATGTCCATGTTTAATGCTATGTCCATGTTTAATGCTATCTCCATAAGTAGTGCTATGTCAAGGCTTAATGCTATCTCCATGTGTAATGCTATGTCCATGTTAAATGCTATATCTATATGTAATGTTTTGTCCATGTTTAATGCTATGCCCATTTTTAATGTTATCTCCATGCTTAATGTTATATCCATGTTTAATGCTATAGCCATTTTTAGTGCTATGTCCATGTTTAATGCTGTCTTTATGTGTAATGCTATGTCCATGTGTAATGCTATCCCCACATTTAATACAATATCCATGTTTAATGCTATCTCCATATGTAATGCTATGTCCATGTTCAATGCTATATCCATGTTTAATTCCCTCTCTATGTCTAAAGCTATGTCCATGTGTAAAGCTATGTGCATGTTTAATGCTATGTCCTTGTTTAATGCCATCTCCTTGTGTAATTCTATGTCCGTGTTTAATGCTATGTCCATGTTTAATGCTGGCTCCATGTTTAATGCTATGTCCATGTTTAATGCTGTGTCCTTATTTAATGGTATCTCCATGTTTAATGCTAAATCTTTATTTAATGCTATCTCCATGAGTAGTGCTATGTCCATGTTTAATGCTATTTCCTTGTTTAATGCTATCTCCATGTTTAATGCTATGTCCATGTTTAATGTTATCTCTATGTGTACTGCTATATCCATTGTTTAATTCTATATCCATTTTTAGTGCTATATCCATGTTCAATGCTATCTCCATCAGTAGTGCAATGCACAAGTTTAATGCTATGTCCATGTTTAATGTTCTATCTGTGTTTAATGCTATGACTATGTTTAATGCTATCTCCATGTTTAATGTTATGTCCATGTTTAATGCTATGTACATCTTACATGCTATCCCCATGTTTAATGATATCTCCATGTTTAATGTTATCTCTATGTGTAATGCTATATTAATGTTTAATTATATCTCTATGTGTAATGCTATATCCATGTTTCATGCTATATCCATATGTAATCATATGTCCATGTTTAAGGCTAGCTCCATGTGTAATGCTATGTCCATGTTTAAGGCTATCTCCATGTGTAATGTTATATCCATGTTTAATGCTATCTCCATGTGTAATCATATGTCCATGTTTAATGCTAGCTCCATGTTTAAAACTATCTCCACGTTAAATACTATATCCATGTTTAATACTTTCTCCATGAGTAGTGATGTGTCCATGTTTAATGCTATATCCATTTTTAGTTCTATGTCCATGTTTAATACTGTCTTTATGTGTAATGCTATGTCCATGTTTAATGTTATGTCTATGTGTACTGCTATATACTTTGTTTAATTCTATATCCATTTTTAGTGCTGTATCCATGTTTAAGGCCATCTCCATGTGTTATTATATGTCCATGTTTAATGATATCTCCATGTTTAATGCTATGTCCATGTGTAATGCTATGTCCATATTTAATGCTATATCCATGTTTAACGCTATATCCGTGTTTAATGCTATGTCCATGTTTAATGCTATGTCCATCTGTAACGCCATGTCCATGATTAATGATATGTCCATGTTTAATGCTATCTCCATGTTTAATGCTATATCTGTGTTTAATGCTATTTCCATGTGTAATGCTATCTCCATGTTTAATGTTATGTCCATGTTTAATGTTATGTACATCTTAAATGCTATCCCCATGTTTAATGCTATCTCCATGATTAATGCTATAGCCATTTTTAGTGCTATGTCCATGTTTAATGCTGTCTTTATGTGTAATGCTATGTCCATGTGTAATGCTATGTCCATGTTTAATGCTATATCCGTGTTTAATGCTATGTCCATGTTCTATGCTATATCCATGTGTAATTCTATGTCCACGTTTAATGCTATCTTCATGTGTAATGCTATGTCCATGTTTAATGCCATATCCATGTTCCCTCTCTATGTCTAAAGCTATGTCCATGTGTAAACCTGTGTGCATGTTTAGTGCTATGTCCTCGTTTAATGCTATCTCCTTGTGTAATTCTGTCCGTCTTTAATGCTATGTCCTTGTTTAATGCTATATCCATGTTTAATGCTATCTCTATGTCTAATGCTATGTCCATGTTTAATGCTGGCTCCATGTTTAATGCTATATCCATGTTTAATGCTGTGTCCTTATTTAACGGTATCTCCATGTCTAATGCTATATCTTTAATTAATGCTATCTCCATGAGTAGTGCTATGTCCATGTTTAATGCTATTTCCTTGTTTAATGCTATATCCATGTTTAATGCTACATCCATGATTAATGTTACCTCCACGAGTAGTACTATCTCCATATTTAATGCTATGTCCATGTTTAATGTTATGTCTATGTGTACTGCTATATCCATTGTTTAATTATATATCCATTTTAGTGCTATATCCATGTCTAATGCTATCTCCATCAGTAGTGCTATGCACATGTTTAATGCTACGTCCATGTTTAATGCTATCTCCATGTTTAATGCTCTATCTGTGTTTAATGCTATGACTATGTTTAATGCTATGTTCATGTTTAATGCAATGCCGATGTGTAATGCTATTTCCATGTGTAATGCTATCTCCATGTTTAATGTTATGTACATCTTACATGCTATCCCCATGTTTAATGATATCTCCATGTTTAATGTTATCTCTATGTGTAATGCTATATTAATGTTTAATTATATCTCTATGTGTAATGCTATATCCATGTTTAATGCTATATCCATGTTTAATACTATGTCCTTGTTTAATGCTATCTCCATGATTAATGCTATATCTGTTTAATGCTATATCCATGTTTAATGCTCTCTCCATGTGTAATGCTATGTCCATGTTTAAGGTTATCTCTATGTGTAATGTTATATCCATGTTTAATGCTAGCTCCATGTTTAATGCTATGGCTATGTTTAATGCTATCTCCATATGTAATGATATGTCCTTGTTTAATGCTTTGTCCATGATTAATGCTATCTCCATGTTTAATGCTATCTCCATTAGTAATTCTATGTCCATGTTTATTTTTTTTTTTTATTTATAATATTTTATTTAGTAATTAAGCAAATATAACATTTACTGTTCATACATTTATCATAATTGCATATTTGCATACTTCAATTTAAAACATACATCAAATTATATATTTTTAATATAATTAAATATTCATATCGTATACTTTATATGAAACTCTCAGTAGCCATCTTCACCTGGCTGCTGCATTCTTAATCTATCATTCATCTCATTCTTCCACATAATCTTTTCTCGGGAGAGACAGTTACACAGGGCATAAAATTATTTATATATATGTCATCATTATACATCTATTGTACATACAGGGTATCTTAAATTGTTGAATTTGCTCTTCCCCCAAACCTAATTCCTATCTCTTAAATACAATGTCCATGGTTCCCATGTTTTAAAAAACTTTTTAAGATTGTTTTGTTTCTGAAAGTACCCTTTTTCCATTCTATATTGGAATTGAATTTGATCGATAACATTCTTCCAATCACTCGGACCTTGTTTTTTCCAATCCCTAGCTATACAAATTTTCACCGCTAGTAGAACATGGGTAACTAAATTCCTCTGAGAGACTTGTAAATCCTGAAAGCCCATATGAAAAAGGAACATCCATGGTTCCAATTTTCTCTGAGAATATAGCATTATATTTAGTAATATCTCAGTATTTTCCTTATAGTTATGGAGATATGGGCAATCCCACCATATATGTAAAAAAGTCCCCAAAGAGGAAAAACAGCGCCAACATCTATCCGAATTTGAATGATTGATTTTCTTTAACTTAGTCGGAACTAAATACCATCTGTGAAGAATTTTAATGTATATCTCTATTAAATTAGATGAATGAACATTTTTTTTTAATTAACTGTAGAGGTTGTCGCCATTGATTTAATTCAAATTCTTTATTTAGTTCTCGTTCCCATCTCTCAATAGTAGGGTCTTTTTTTTTGTAAAAATTGATCTATCTTTTCCGAAGAGTTACAAACCTCTGTAATATTGTAAAGTGATTTGTAATAATTGGCAAAAGCGTTTGAAATTTCCTTAGGGGAAAGATAGTGTTTATCTCCTGTTATGATCTTTTTAATAGGGTCTGCTTTACATTTTGATTTTAACTTATTAGATAACATTTTCCCAATTTTATTGCTAGAGCAATACCATCTTTGTTTTAGATATAACAATTTCCCATTAATAATATCCAATTCTTTATCGATTATTTCTTTCCTTATTTGTTTTATCTCCTGCATTTGGATTAGGTCTTGGCTAATTTTATTAGCTTTCTCTAATTTTGCTAAGTTTATATGTAATTCTGATAGGGAAGCACCTCTTAGTCTTTTTTCTCTAGCTCCTATCTTTATGAGGACTCCTCTCATAAATGCTTTAAATGCATTCCAGGTAACATCTGAGATTTCCTCATTATCATTAATCGCTAAAAATTCTTTAGCCTCTGCAGTTAATTCCTGCAGATTTTTAGAATTCATCAATAATGATTCATTTAATCTTCATTTGTATCTTAATTTATATTCCATATTATTATTAACTTCCAAAAATTGGGGAGCGTGGTCCGACCAGGTAATGTTCCCTATCTTAGAATTTCTCACTATATTCAGAGTATTAGCTCTTGTCAAAAAATAGTCTATTCGAGAGTATGATTGGTGAGCGTTTGAGTAAAAAGTGTACTCTCTTTCTAATGGATGAAATACTCTCCAGCAATCATAAAGTGAGTTCTTTAAGAGAAAATCTTGAAACCCTTGATAATAACCAGATCGGCCTTTCTCAAAATGAGTGCGGTCAATCTTAGGGTTCTGAACCACGTAAAAATCCCCTCCCATAAGTAAGTTACCTATTTGAAATGTATCTATTTTTGTTATTAAAGAATCAAAACAACTAGATGAGGCCCCATTGGGTGCATAAACATTGACTAAAGTATATGATAGATCATTAATTTTCACAACCATAATAAGAAAGCGACCATTAATATCTGATTCTACATGTATAGGTTCAATTTTCAATTTATTCGAAAAGATTATCGCTACCCCTCTTTTTTTTTTCAGACCTTGCATATTAGCCAAATATATATGTGGATAGTTTTTAAATTTCCATAGAGAGCTACTTTTCTCAATCCAATGCGTTTCCTGTATATAAGCAATATCTATGTTGTTATCCTGTAACATTTTATATAGATGCCCTCTCTTCTGTGGGGAATTTAAACCCTGTACGTTTAATGTAAGCAGTTTAAGAGACATTTTTATCATAAACAAAATATATAGCCCTGGTTAAATTGTATCTCCCATAAACTTCTTTCACACTCATCATACAATCATTTAAACACACCATCAGGGTTGCTCCCAGAAAAACTGATATGACTAACCCTTATAAACCTGTAGTCACCACCACAGGAACTTAATAGAGTAGGGAGAGGGAGATTAACATTAATTAATATCGCCGAAAAGAGAGAGAGAGAAAAAAAAAAAAAAAAAAAAGAAACAACCGTGTAAAAACAAGTGAATATATTAAGAGATAAATTAAAATAACTATATCTCATTAGTACATTTATTTATACCCCTAAATTTTATGTCAAATACATACATATATATGCCTATGTGTCCATCATCTTCAAGCTTCCTCTTGTTAATCGTGTATTGCTATCAAATTTAGCTCTTAACGTGTGTGTGGCTTATATAAGTAAATAAGTGTGTGCGTTGCTATTAATATTAATACAACATAATATTATTATATGTGTGTATGTGTATAATAAAAAACGATATAAGTGTTCCTGTGTAAATAAGAGAGAAAAAAAAAATTATAGTTAAATAAGTAAATTGTAAACCGTGTATTAACAGGTGAGTATATGCAAAACGTATATAAATTATCTCACTCCACTAATTAATTGTTCCCCTAAATATCATACCGTGTATAGGGAGATGCATGTGCTTATAAGTATAATTATCATTAAACTGTGTAGGCCTCATCTTCAAACTGCTACTATCAAATTTAACAGCTCTCAACGTGTATCCTAAATATATAAATAAGTGTGTACCTTACTATTATAGTAATGTGAAATTAATATTGTAATATATGTGCAATAAAATTAATAATAAGTGTTCCATAAAAAAAAAAAAAAAGAATTCACAGCTATTATGTTCCATCTGGTATCAAACCCCAAACAGTCATTTTATCCTTGGCTGAAGCCTTATCCTTAAACTGGTATACATTTCCTTTATATGTTATAATTAAAGCGGTGGGAAATCCCCATCTGTAGTTCACGTTCTTAGATCTTAAAATCTGGGTAAGATCCTGAAAAGTTCTCCTCGCTGTTCTTGTAAACTGGGAAAGGTCTGGAAAAACTTGTATATCCTTGTACTGATCCAATTTTATCTTAGATTTTTTCAATTCTTGCATTATTGTGTTTTTAGTGTGATATATAGAAAATCTCACAATAACATCAGGCGGATATATAGTATTCTATGTCTATGTTTAATGCTATGTCCATGTGTAATGCTATCTCCATGTTAAATGCTTTCTCCATGTGTAATGCAATGTCCACGTTTAATGCTATGTCCATTGTTTAATGCTATGACTATGATTAATGCTATCTCTATGAGTAATGCTATGTCCATGTTTAATGCTATGCCGATGTGTAATGCTATTTCCATGTGTAATTCTATCTCCATGTTTAATGTTATGTCCATGTTTAATGCTATGTACATCTTAAATGCTATCCCCATGTTTAATGACATATCCATGTTTCAGGTTACCTCTATGTGTAATGCTATATCCATGTTTAATGCTATGTCCTTGTTTAATGCTATCTCCATGATTAATGCTATATCTGTTTAATGCTATGTCCATGATTAATGCTATATCCATGTTTAATGCTATCTCCATGAGTAATGCTATGTCCATGTTTAAGGCTATCTCCATGTGTAATGTTATATCCATGTTTAATGCTAGCTCCATGTTTAATACTTTCTCCATGAGTAGTGCTGTGTCCATGTTTAATGCTATGCCAATGTGTAATGCTATCTCCATGTTTAATGCCATCGCCATGTGTAATGCTATGTCAATGTTTAATGCTATATCCATGTTTAATGATATGTCCATGTTTAATGTTATATCCATTTTAGTGCTATGTCCATGTTTAATGTTATCTCTATGTGTACTGCTATATCCACGTTTAAATCTATATCCATGAGTAGTGCTATGTCCATGTTTAATGCTATGTCCATGTTTAATGCTATATCCATGTGTAATGCTTTGTCCATGTTTAATGCTGTGTCCATGTTTAATGTTACCTCTATGTGTATTGCTATATTAATGTTTAATTCTATCTCTATCTGTAATGCTTTATCCATGTTTAATGTTATCTCTATGTGTAATGCTATGTCCATATTCAATGTTATCTCTATGTGTAATGCTATCTCCATGTTTAATGATATGTCCATGTTTAATGCCATATCTATGTTTAATGCAATGTCCATGTTTCATGCTATGTCTATGTTTCATGCTATCTCCATGTTTCATGCTATCTCCATATGTAATGCTATCTCCATGTTTAATACTATCTCCATGACTAGTGCTGTGTCCATGTTAAATGCTATGCCAATGTGTAATGCTGTCTCCATGTTTAATGTTATGTACATATTAAATGCTGTCCCCATGTTTAATGATATCTCCATGTTTAATGTTACCTCTATGTGTAATGCTATGTCCATGTTTAATGCTATGTCCGTGTTTAATGCTATCTTCATGATTAACGCTAGATCTGTTTAATGCTATGACCATGTTTAGTGTTGTCTCTATGTGTAATGCGAATTCCATGTTTAATGCTATCTCCATGTTTAATGCTATGCCAATGTGTAATGCTATCTCCATGTTTAATGTTATGTACATGTTAAATGCTATCTCCATGTGTAATGCTATGTCCATTTTTAATGCTTTATCAATGTTTAATGCTATGTCCATGTTTAATCCTATGTCCATGTTTAATCCTGGGTCCATGTTTAATGTTATCTCTATTTGTAGTGCTATGTCCATGTTTAATGTTATGTCTATGTGTACTGGTATATCCATGTTTAATTCTATATGCATTAGTAGTGCTATGTCCATGTCTAATGCTATATCCATGTTTAATGCTATCTCCATGAGTGGTGGTATGTCCTTTTTAATGGTATGTCAATATTTAATGCTATCTCCATGTTTAATGCTATATCCATATTTAATGCTATCTCCATGTTTAATGCTATGTCTATTTTTAATGCTATATCCATGTGTCATGCTATGTCCATGTTTTATGATATATCCATGTTTAATTATATGTCCATGTTTAATGCTATCTCCATGTTTAATGCTATATCCGTGTTTAATGCTATGTCCATGTTTAATGCTATCTCCATGTTTAATGCTATATCCGTGTTTAATGCTATGACTATGTTTAATGCTGTCTCTAAGTATATTGCTATGTCCATTTTTAATGCTATATCCATGTGTAATGCTATGTCCACGTTTAATGCTATGTCCATGTTTAATGCTATGTCCATGTTAAATGCTATATCCATGTTTAATGTGATGTCCATGTTAAATGCCCTATTTATGTGTAATTCCATCTCTATGTGTAATGCTATATCAATTTTAAATGCTATCTCCATTTGTACTGTTATCTCCATGTTTAATGCTATATCCCTGTTTAATGCTGTGTCCATCTTTAATGTAATCGCTATGTGTAATGCTATGTCCATGTTTAATGCCATATCCATGTGTAATGAAATCCCCATGTGTAATGCTATGTCCATGTTTAATGCTGTCTCTATGTGTAATGCTATATCAATTTTAAATGCTATCTCCATTTCTAGTATTATGTCCATGTTTAATGCTATGTCCATGTCTAATGCTATATCCATGTTTAATGCTATGTCCATGTTAAATGCTATATCCATGTTTAATGCTATGTCCATGTGTAATGTTATCTCTATGTGTAATTCCATGTCTCTGTTTAATGCCATATCCATGTTTAATGCTAGCTCCATGTTTAATGCTATATTCCTTTTTAATGCTATGTCCATGTATCATGCTATGTCCATATTTAATGCTATGTCCATGTTTCATGCTATGTCCATGTTTAATGCTATGTCCATGTTTAATGCTATCTCCTTCTGTAATGCCTTGTCCATGTTTAATGATATCTCCATGTTTAACGCTATCTCCATGTTTAATGCTATATCCGTGTTTAATGCAATGACTATGTTTAATGGTATCTCTATATATAATGCTATGTCCTTGTTTAATGCTATTTCTATGTTCAAAGCTATCTCCATGTTAAATGCTATATCCATGTTTAATACTTACTCCATGAGTAGTGCTGTCTCCATGTTTAAGTCTATCTCCATGAGTAATGCTATATCCATGTTTAATGTTATTTCCATGTTTAATGCTATGTAGATGTTAAATGCTCTCCCCATGTTTAATTATATCTCCATGTTTAATGTTATTTCTATGTGTAATGCTATCTCCATGAGTAGTGCTATGTCCATGTTTAATGAAATGTCCATGTTTAATGCTATATCCATGTTTAATGCTATATCCATGTTTAATGCTCTATCCATGTTTAATGCTATGTCCATGTGTGATGCTATGTCCATGTTTAATGTTATCTCTATGTGTAATTCCATGTCTATGTTTAATGCCACATCCATGTTTAATGCTACCTCCACGTTTAATGCTATATTCCTTTTTAATGCTATCTCCTTCTGTAATGCTTTGTCCATGTTTAATGATATATCCATGTTTAATGATACGTCCATGTTTAATGGTATGTCCTTTTTAGTATTATGTCAATATTTAATGCTATCTCTATGTTTAATGCCATATCTATGTTTAATGCTGTATCCATGTTTAATGTAATCTCTATGTGTAATGCTATGTCCTTGTTTAATGCTATGTCCATGTTAAATGCTATATTCATGTTTAATGCTATATTCATGTTTAATGCTATATACATGTTTAATGCTATAGCCATTTTGAATGCTATATTCATGTGTAATGCTATGTCCACATTTAATGCCATGTCCATGTTCAATGCTATATACATGTTTAATTCTATATCCATGAGTAGTGCTATGCCCATTTTTAATGCTATATATATGTTTAATGCTATGTCCATTTATAATGCTATGTCCATGTTTAATGCTATCTCAATGTGTAGTGCTATGTCCATGTTTAATGCTATGTCCATGAGTGGTGGTATGTCCTTTTTAATGCTATGTCAATATTTAATGCTATCTCCATGTTTAATGCTATCTCCATGTTTAATGCTATATCTATGTTTAATGCTGTGCCCATGTTTAATTTAATCTCTATGTGTAATGCTATATTCATGTGTAATGCTATGTCCACATTTAATGTCATGTCCATGTGTAATGCTATGTCCATGTTCAATGTTATGTCTATGAGTAATGCTAGGTCCATGTTTAATGCTATGTCCATGTTTAATGTTATCTCTATATGTAATGCTATGTCCATGATTAATACTGTCTTTATATGTAATGTTATGTCCATGTTTAATGTTATCTCTATGTGTACTGCTATATCCATGTTTAATCCATGTTTAATTCTAAATCCATGAGTAGTGCTATGTCCATGTTTAATTATATATCCATTTATAATGCTATGTCCATGTTTAATGCTATCTGAATATGTAGTGCTATGTCCATGTTAAATGCTGTGTCCATGTTTAATGCTATCTCCATGAGTGGTGGTATGTCCTTTTTTTTTAATTTAAAGTTTTGTTTATTTGGTTTTATATAAGACAATAAACAGATTAAAAAAAAAAATACAATACAATACAATCTACAAAAATTAGAAACATAATATAAAAAGTAGAAAAGTGTCAATAAATTACATGAATTTATTGACACATGAATTTCATTAGAGATATTTAAGATAATCTTCATTTAATCTCATATGTTTTCTGCAAATACAAGAGAAAGGAAAAAAAAATAAAAAAATAAAAAAAAATTTATATGGAGCCGAGGGTATTTTTTATATTTAAGATATGTACTAGCAATTATTTAATTGTAGGATCCAGTCCTCATAAATTGAGATTCTTTTATAAAGAGTCTGATTAATCCAACCTAAACCTTTTTCCATGTGTAGTTGATATAATAATTGGTTTTTAAATTGTATCCAGGAGAAAGTATAATCTTGTCTCCAATGCCTAGCGATCAAAATTTTTGCGGCTGTTACAAAATGAATTATTAATATTTCTTTGTCTTTGGAGAGGTTGAAAGGAAGTATATGTAGAAGGGCAATTTCTGGAGATTTTTCTATCTTGCATTTGGAGAGTTTAATAAATAAGTCAAATACCTTATCCCACATCTGGCTAATCTTAATACATGACCACCAAATATGTATATAATTGCCTTTTTCTCTATTACATCTCCAACAATTATCAGAAACTCCTGGGTACATAGAACATAATCTCGAAGGAGTTAAGTACCAATGATTTATCATTTTAAAAAAGTTCTCTCTTAAAGAAATTGAGTGTATAGTACTATAGGTTATAGAAATAGTGTTTTGCCAATTCTTTTTTGTAATCGGTGTGCGGATTACTTTGGACCATCTTGAAATAGTATTACTAGGATCCACTTCATCTTTCTTTTTTAATACTTCGTATATTTTAGTCAGTATTTTCTTAATTTCTTTTCCATTCAGTATATAGCCTAGTTTTAATTGGTTATCCGGGTCATCTCTAAAAAGAGAAGATTTAAAAAAAAAATTTTAGTCTTAAATAGGGGAATATTTCTGTTGATGGTAAATTATATTGCTGAACTAGTTGAACGAATGGTTTTATAGAGTTTTCAAGCAGAATATCTTTGAGATTCATAATACCTAATCTTTTCCATTTCATCATGGATATATCTGGAAGATTAAGTTCTATAATATTCAGTCCAGCTGTATGTAATATTTTGTCTTTTAGACCAAATTTTTTCTTGATTTTAAACCATTCCTGCATTATATCTTTAATAATAAAATTACTACCTGTATGAATCTTTGTTTTCAATTTAGATTGAAATTCCCATATTCCTATATTTAAGTTTTGAATACCTGATTCTTCTATTTTATACCATGGTTGGTTGACACTTATATCTAATTGTGTGTTGTAAATGTGTAATATCATACATGCCTCGTATGCGCGCACTATTCTAGGGTAATTTAGACCTCCTCTGTTCGTTTTTTGTGAGAGAAGTTTAATTCCCAATCTTGTTTTTTTACCCTTATTAATAAATTTATTAAAGGCAGTTTGAATCATATTTAAACATGGAACGGGCATTTTTAAAGGGAGATGTCTAAAGAGGTACGTCCATTTAGGTAGGATGTATGCATTTATTATATTAATTCTGCCAACCCATGAATTCAAGGTATTTTTCCAATTATTTAGTAAATAATTAGTTTCTTTGATACATGAGAGGAAATTTCTTTCCAATAAATTTTCTACTTTTTTGTTAATTTCAGACCTAAGTAATTTAACTCCTGTGATACTTCTTTAAATTTGTATTCTCCTTGTATTATATGCTAAGTTTGTCCTGGAATATTTAGATAAAGTATTTCTGATTTGTCTATGTTTAATTTATAATTTGAAACTACTGCATGTTTATTTATAGTTTCCAATATTTCTTTAATAGATTTAGCTGGGTCTTCTACAGTCAATAGAATATCGTCCGCGTATAGACAAATTTTTAGCTCTTCTTGTTTATAAGACATACCTTTTATCTTTTCATTTAGCCTTATTAATGTTGCTAAAATCTCAATAGTTAGTATATATAATATTGGAGACAATGGGCATCCTTGTCGTGTGCCATTGTTAATATTAAACCAATTCGATTTAATGTCCTGCCCCACAATTCTACCCGTAGGTTTTGAATAAAGAGCTTTTATTGCCATAAGGAAGCTTCCTTTTATACCGTAAGAACTGCAAGTTTGGAACATAAAGTTCCAATTAATGCGGTCGAACGCTTTCTCAGCGTCTAGTGCCAATAAACATATTTGTCTGCTCTCTACATTAGCAAGGTCAATAATATCAATAAGACGTCTAACGTTGTTATATGTGTATCTATTAGGAATAAAACCTATTTGATCCGGGTGTATTAATGTAGTAATAACCTGTTTCAATCTATCTGCTAATATTCCTGCAAATAACTTCATATCTACATTAATGAGTGAGATTGGCCTATAATTAGTAACAATTTCCGCATTTTTATTTGGTTTAAGTATAGGGAAGATGTTAGCTCTTAATAATTCCTCCGGAGCATGACCTTTATTCATTAATTCATTAAATAAGGCAGTTAAGTATGTCACAATCTCCTGTTTAAATATTATGTAAACAAATTCACTAAATCCATCAGGGCCTGGACTTTTATTATTCTTACTCTTGGCTATTATCTTGAAGACTTCTGACTCTTCTATTGGTTTATTTAATTGATTTATTTGGTCTATATTCAATTTGGGTATAGGTATTGTTTTCAAATAGTCATAGATTTCTTCAGATTTGGTGTTATTATTCAAATTATATAGGTTGGCATAATATCTATTAAAGGCTTGCCCTATGGATTCTGGAGAAGTATATATCCTATTGTTTTCTACAATTTTGTATATACGCTTATTAGCTTGTTTTTTCTTAAGTCTATTAGTTAATGCTTTATCCACTCTGTTATTTTTGAAATACCACTTTTGTTTTAATTTTTCAAGATTTCTACTAATTTTGTCAAATTCCAGGTCTTTTATTTTTGTCTTTAGTTGTTGAATCTTGTTTGATCTAAATTTAGTTGGTGATAATTTATTTAATTTAGTCAAATCATATAAGTTAATATATAGAGTTGATAGTTCTGGGCCTCTTTTACTATTTTCTTGTTTACTTATTTTTATAAGATAACCCCGGACAACACTCTTAAAGGCGCACCATAATGTAGATCGAGATATTAATTTGTCGTCGTTTTCTTGAAAATATAAATCTATTAATCTTTTCAGAGATTGAGTATGATATTGTTTATTCAAAATGGAGTGATTTAGTCTCCAATCTCTTGAAAAAATTTTCGGATAGTTAGAAAAAGTCTCGCAAACAATGGCATTGTGATCTGACCATAATATATCTTTAATAAAAATCTTTTTAGTATTATTAATTAGGGAATAATTTCCAATCATCAAATCTATGCGCGCATACGAGGCATGAGGTGCGGAGAAATGAGTAAATTCCTTCAACATAGGATTAAAAACCCTCCAATTATCATATAGATTATTTTTTTTGAGAAACTGACATAAACGTTTTGCCGATCTTGTTATTCTTTGATCAATGTTCTCACCTCTTCTTAAGATTTTATCCATACTATCTTCTGGAATTGAATTGAAATCACCTGCCATGACTAAAACACCCCTAATATATTTTTCTGCTTTTTCAAACAGCTCTTCTATAAATTTAATTGGATCCTTATTTGGAGCATATAAATTGATTATAGTATATAATTGGTCCTCTATCTTGCAGACCATTATGATATATCTAGCCTCTATATCAATATCTTTAAATAAAATTTCAAATTTAATGCCCGTTGAAACAATGATCGCTACTCCTCTCTTTTTTTTAAACTGTAAAGAAGAGGCAATAACACTTGAAATTTGTCTACCCTTAAAAAGGTTATCCTGAGAATTAAGCCAATGAGTTTCTTGTAAGAGACATATATCAATTTTCTCCTTTTTCATTAGTTTCATTAGTGAGGCTCTTTTTTGAGGACTGTTTAATCCCTGGGTATTTAAAGAAATAAAACATACCATCTTTTTCGTGTTTCCCAATTATACCCTCGGCTCAGAAAAAGAAAAAAAAACATAATAAATAAAATATAAGTACATAAACAGACAAAAAAAAGATTAAGAAGGAAAAGGAAAAAGTATATCCTATTTCCCAAGGCTATATAACATAAGGTTAAAATAGCCGTGTGCGGTTCCTCCCCTCTACCTGAACCGAAATTCCTGTACCCCATACTATGATTTTGTCAGTTAATGAGGCTTACATATTGCGTGGTCCCTTTGTTAGAGTTCGGGGGCTATTTAAAACAATATAATCAACAGAATTGCCAATTAAAGGAGGGAGATTGATCTATACATTCTTACTCAGAATATCTTACCCATTATTTTATATCAAAAGCCAATAAATATTAAATTAGGAATATTAATTTAAAGTAAAAGTGGGGACTAATAAATTTCTTTAAATACATCATTTCTAATAAATAATCATCATATAATTCATCAAGTAATACTAAAATAGGAGCTAATAAGTTTCGTTAAATAAATCATTTCTAATAAATAATCATCATATAATTCATCCAGTAATACTAAAGTGCAGTATCCGACGTCGTACAACTTTTCCTTTAAGAAGGTGCTATAATTAAAGTGCCTATAGTGGAATCAATTCGAAAATGTGAATATTTACAAACGTTGTCTAACCTCTTGCCCCCTAAAATCTTTCAATAAAGTGCTATAATAAAAGTATATAAAGTGCAAAAAGGAAAGAAAAAAAAAAAAAAAAAGAAAGAACTGCAAACGTTACCATGTATCCTTTCCTTTGGTAAAATATTTTGCTAAACAGTCTTTTCCTCTTTTAGATATGGTAAGTACTTTATCACACATTTATGGTGCTGTAAACTATCATGAGATAATAGATTAACGTGCATAAAATAAAAATTTCATTAAATAATACGTTTCCATCTAAATTAGAATAGTAAATAAAAAATAATGTGCATTACTATTAAATACATGAATTAATTCATAAACAATAATAATTTAAAGTGCGTATGTTAGAGTTTCAATAAATAGTTCATTTCCTATTGATTATAATTATAAATTCATCAATTGATTTCAAAGTGTAAGGTGCTACATCATATCTTTCCTTTGATGGAATGCTTTAGAATACATATTTAAAGTACTTATCGTGAGAATATAAAAAAAAAAAAAAGAAATTAGATAATTTTAAGTGCATATGTTAAAGTTTCAGAAAATAATTTATTACTTTTTAATTATAATTATAAATTCATCAATTAATATAAAAGTGCGGCGTGCTACCTCATATCATTTCCTTTGATGGAGTGCTTTAGAATAGATATTTAAAGTGCTTAATTATTAAATACATATAGAAGTGCATAATTTATCAATAGATATAAACATTAGTTTGTCCATTTATCTATTAGTATGATTAGTGTCCCACCAACTTTGAGCAGCTCTTAATGAGTTAAAGGTAAGAAATTGATTTCCATTGAATATCAAAAGATTGGAAGCTGTATCCCATTTGTATCTAATTTGATTCTCTCGTAGAATTTGAGTTAAATCTTTGTATTGGGTACGCAGATTTCTTGTTTTCCTAGACAGGTCTTGTAGAAAAATTATATTTTTAAATCTAGCATCCACTGCGGTGTAAGATCTTGAAGCTTGGTAAACTTTCTGTCGAGCTTGGATCGTTGAAAATCGAACTATTATGTCCCTTGGTACATCTGCTGAAATTTGTTGAGGTTTTGTTATTCTATAAGCTCGTTTTATTATCGGCATCTCTTGAGTTGTCTCAATGCCTATTTCCTGAAATAGTGCCGTAAGTTGTAAAAGGAGATCCGACGGCCTAGATTGCTCTGGTAGTCCTCTGATTCGAATATTTTTACGGCGACTAATATCTTCCAAAGTAGTTATTTGCATTTCTAATTTTAATATTTTATCTTCTGAGATTTTTAATTTATCTGAGGTATCCTTTAAATCGAGTTCCAATTTATCCATTTTGTTCTCTATTAAGGACATATGTTCACCAATAGCAGTCATTTTTTAGACAATTCTTCATGATGGTTTTGTAGTTCTAATTTTATCTGAGTTAATTGGTGCTCCGCACAAGACTGTATGCATTCTTGCATTTTAGTTTGAGAGAATAAATCCTCTTGTGTTTTTAAAGTTTTTATGACTTTCTCTTGAGATGTTGTCTCTGGGTACACCTCTGAATCTTCTAGTATAGAAGATATTGTGGTAGAGATTGAATCATCATGATTTATATGTTGTTTTTTTGTTAAATTTGGAGAATATGGAGGCTGTTTTTCTTTCTTTTTTTGGATCAGCATTTCTTTCCTTCCTCTTTTCCTCAGCATTTCTTCTTTGAGACATTGTTTATGCTTTCTTAATATGTTTTGTGTGTCCTTTTTTTCTTCCCCTTATGCAATTCTGATTTTTTTTTTCTTTTTTTTTTTATGTTATTTCTGCATATAATTTTCTTACTTTTTCTTTGTAGGTCTGACTGTGGTTGAATGTATATAAATTTTTATGTCCTCGGATGATTACTTGACATAATTATTATTTTATTTTACTATAACAGAGCTTCTCTTTCGCTTCCTCTGTGCCTTATCTTCTCTATGTATCTTTGGTCTTTAGTTTTCCCAAAGGTAAATATATTTAATATTTAGCAGTATATAGTAATGGGGAAATAGCACTGCCGTTGTTTTGAGGTGTATGTAATGTCTATCGGAGCGGTAAGTATTTAATATATAATGACTCACTGTGCTCAGGTACCGGCATCACTCGCAGAAAATCTCAAAATAGACCAGTTGCTTGTAGCAATTCTGCTTGGTTGTCCTAAAGAGGTGATTTATAAGCTCCGGGTTCACCTTCGCATCAAGTCTGCTCCTTTAGTTCATACTCTCCACCATTTTTACCTTTGGTGCTGCGGTTGTAGTAGATATTTTCACCCGATCAATTCGGCACTTGGATTTTTTTGGTCCCGCAAAGGGCATCAATATTTCAGATAGCGAAAAGATGTCTTCGGTAAGGCTCTATCTTTCACCCGGCGTCAGTCAGGCATTTTCCCGGTAGAACTATGCAGAGCTTAGTTTGCCCGCGAACTCGGGATGCCGCCCCTCTGGCGTCTTACATCATCACGCTAATAATGCTATGGCTATGTTTAATGCTATCTCCATATGTAATGATATGTCCTTGTTTAATGCTTTGTCCATGATTAATGCTATCTCCGTGTTTAATGCTATCTCCGTGTTTAATGCTATCTCCATTAGTAATTCTATGTCCATGTTTAATGCTATGCCAATGTGTAATGCTATATCCATGTGTAATGCTATCTCCATGTTAAATGCTTTCTCCATGTGTAATGCTATGTCCATGTTTAATGCTATGTCAATGTGTAATGCAATGTCCATGTTTAATGCTATGTCCATGTTTAATGCTATGACTATGATTAATGCTATCTCTATGAGTAATGCTATGTCCATGTTTAATGCTATGCCGATGTGTAATGCTATTTCCATGTGTAATTCTATCTCCATGTTTAATGTTATGTCCATGTTTAATGCTATGTACATCTTAAATGCTATCCCCATGTTTAATGATATATCCATGTTTAAGGTTACCTCTATGTGTAATGCTATATTAATGTTTAATTATATCCCTATGTGTAATGCTATATCCATGTTTAATGCCATATCCATGTGTAATGCAAACTCCATGTGTAATGCTATGTCCATGTTTAATGATATCTCCATGTTTAATGCTATGTCCATGTTTCATGCTATGTCTATGTTTCATGGTATCTCCATGTTTCATGCTATGTCCATATTTAATGGTATATCCATGTTTAATGCTATATTTGTGTATAATGCTATGACTATGTGTAATGCTATCTCCATATGTAATGCTATCTCCATGTTTAATACTCTCCATGATCTCCATGACTAGTGCTGTGTCCATGTTTAATGCTATCTCCATGATTATTGCTATGTCCATGTTTAATGCTATGCCAATGTGTAATGCTGTCTCCATGTTTAATGTTACGTACATATTAAATGCTGTCCCCATGTTTAATGATATCTCCATGTTTAATGTTACCTCTATGTGTAATGCTATGTCCATGTTTACTGCTATCTTCATGATTAACACTAGATCTGTTTAATGCTATGGCCATGTTTAGTGTTGTCTCTATGTGTAATGCGAATTCCATGTTTAATGCTATCTCCATGTTTAATGCAATGCAAATGTGTAATGCTATCTGCATGTTTAATGTTATGTACATGTTAAATGCTATCTCCATGTGTAATGCTATGTCCATTTTTAATGCTTTATCAATGTTTAATGCTATGTCCATGTTTAATCCTGGGTCCATGTTTAATGTTATCTCTATTTGTACTGCTATGTCCATGTTTAATGTATGTCTATGTGTACTGCTATATCCATGTTTAATTCTATATGCATTAGTAGTGCTATGTCCATGTTTAATGCTATATCCATGTTTAATGCTATATCCATGTTTAATGCTATCTCCATGAGTGGTGGTATGTCCGTTTTAATGGTATGTCAATATTTAATGCTATCTCCATGTTTAATGTTATGTCCATGTATAATGCCATATCCATGTTTAATGCTATGTCTATTTTTAATGCTATATCCATGTGTCATGCTATGTCCATGTTTAATGCTATGTCCATGTTTTATGATATATCCATGTTTAATGCTATATTCCTTTTTAATGCTATCTCTCATGAGTAGTGCTATGTCCATGTTTAATTTTATGTCCATGTTTCATGCTATGTCTATTTTTAATGCTATATCCGTGTTTAATGCTATCTCCATGTTTAATGCTATATCCGTGTTTAATGCTATGACTATGTTTAATGCTGTCTCTAAGTATATTACTATGTCCATTTTTAATGCTATATCCATGTTTAATGCTATGTCCATTTTTAATGCTATGTCCATGTGTAATGCTATGTCCATTTTTAATGCTATGTCCATGTTAAATGCTATACCCATGTTTAATGTGATGTCCATGTTAAATGCCCTATCTATGTGTAATTCCATCTCTATGTGTAATGCTATATCAATTTTAAATGCTATCTCCATTTGTACTGTTATCTCCATGTTTAATGCTATATCCCTGTTTAATGCTGTGTCCATCTTTAATGTAATCGCTATGTGTAATGCTATATCCATGTTTCATGCTATATTCATGTTTAATGCTATGTCCATGTTTAATGATATCTCCATGTTTAATGCTATGTCCATGTTTAATGCTATGTCCATGTTTAATGCTATCTCTATGTGTAATGCTATATCAATTTTAAATGCTATCTCCATTTCTAGTATTATGTCCATGTTTAATGCTATGTCCATGTCTAATGCTATATCCATGTTTAATGCTATGTCCATGTGTAATGTTATCTCTATGTGTAATTCCATGTCTCTGTTTAATGCCATATCCATGTTTAATGCTAGCTCCATGTTTAATGCTATATTCCTTTTTAATGCTATGTCCATGTATCATGCTATGTCCATATTTAATGCTATGTCCATGTTTCATGCTATGTCCATGTTTAATGCTATGTCCTTCTGTAATGCCTTGTCCATGTTTAATGATATCTCCATGTTTAACGCTATCTCCATGTTTAACGCTATCTCCATGTTTAATGCTATATCCGTGTTTAATGCAATGACTATGTTTAATGCTATCTCTATATATAATGCTATGTCCTTGTTTAATGCTATTTCTATGTTCAAAGCTATCTCCATGTTAAATGCTATATCCATGTTTAATACTTACTCCATGAGTAGTGCTGTCTCCATGTTTAAGTCTATCTCCATGAGTAATGCTATATCCATGTTTAATGTTATTTCCATGTTTAATGCTATGTAGATGTTAAATGCTCTCCCCATGTTTAATTATATCTCCATGTTTAATGTTATTTCTATGTGTAATGCTATCTCCATGAGTAGTGCTATGTCCATGTTTAATGAAATGTCCATGTATAATGACATATCCATGTGTAATGCTATGTCCATGTTTAATGCTATATCCATGTTTAATGCTATGTCCATGTGTGATGCTATGTCCATGTTTAATGTTATCTCTATGTGTAATTCCATGTCTATGTTTAATGCCACATCCATGTGTAATGCTATCTCCATGTGTAATTATATGTCCATGTTTAATGCTACCTCCACGTTTAATGCTATATTCCTTTTTAATGCTATCTCCTTCTGTAATGTTTGTCCATGTTTAATGATATATCCATGTTTAATGATACGTCCATGTTTAATGGTATGTCCTTTTTAATATTATGTCAATATTTAATGCTATCTCTATGTTTAATGCCATATCTATGTTTAATGCTGTATCCATGTTTAATGTAATCTCTATGTGTAATGCTATGTCAATGTATAATGCTATAGCCATTTTAATGCTATCTCCATGTTTAATGCTATAGCCATTTTTAATGCTATATTCATGTGTAATGCTATGTCCACATTTAATGCCATGTCCATGTTCAATGCTATATCCATGTTTAATTCTATATCCATGAGTAGTGCTATGCCCATCTTTAATGCTATATATATGTTTAATGCTATGTCCATTTATAATGCTATGTCCATGTTTAATGCTATCTCAATGTGTAGTGCTATGTCCATGTTTAATGCTATCTCCATGAGTAGTGCTATGTCCATGTTTAATGCTATATCTATGTGTAATGCTATGTCCACATTTAATGTCATGTCCATGTGTAATGATATGTCCATGTTCAATGTTATGTCTATGAGTAATGCTATGTCCATGTTTAATGCTATGTCCATGTTTAATGCTATGTCCATGTTTAATGTTATCTCTATATGTAATGCTATGTCCATGATTAATACTGTCTTTATATGTAATGTTATGTCCATGTTTAATGTTATCTCTATGTGTACTGCTATATCCATGTTTAATCCATGTTTAATTCTAAATCCATGAGTAGTGCTATGTCCATGTTTAATTATATATCCATTTATAATGCTATGTCCATGTTTAATGCTATCTGAATATGTAGTGCTATGTCCATGTTAAATGCTGTGTCCATGTTTAATGCTATCTCCATGAGTGGTGGTATGTCCTTTTTAATGCTATGTCAATATGTAATGCTATATCCATGTTTAATGCTGTGTCCATGTTTAATGTAATCTCTATGTTTAATGTTATGTCCTTGTTTAATACTATATCCGTGTTTAATGCTATATCCATGTTAAAAGCTATGTTCATGTTTAATGCTATGTCCATGTTTAATGCCATATCCATGTTTAATGCTATATCCATATTTAATGCTATGTCCATCTGTAATGCCTTGTCCATGTTTTACGATATATCCATGTTTAATGATATGTCCATGTTTAATGCTATCTCCACGTGTAATTATATGTCCATGTTTAATGCTATCTCCATGTGTAATGCTATATTCCTTTTTAATGCAATCTCCATGAGTAGTGCTATGTCCCTGTTTAATGCTATGTCCATATTTAATGCTATATCCATGTTTAATGCTATATCCATGTGTAATGCTATATCCATGTTTAACGCTATCTCCATATATAATGCTATGTCCATGTTTAATGCTATCTCTAAGTATATTGCTATGTGCATTTTTAACGCTATATCCATGTGTAATGACAGGGCCGGCCTTTTTTATTATTATTTTTTTTTAAAGAGGAGGAGAGAGAGGGGCGCCGAGTGGTTTTCGCTTACCTGCTCGGCGCCCCTCTCTCTCCTCTGCGAGTCCTCTAGCTCGGTCTCGGTGCCGGCTTGTAATGCTGAGCGGCGGAAGATGACTTCATTTCCGGCGCTCAGCATTACAAGCCGGCACCGAGACCGAGCAGAGATACTCGCCGCAGGACTGCTTAAAGGTAAGTACAAGCGTGGGCAGAGGAAGGGTATATAATGGGGGTGGGCGGCACTTTAAACTTCGCCTCAGGCGACATTATACCTTGGGCCGGCCCTGTGTAATTCTATGTCCACGTTTAATGCTATTTCCATGTTTAATGCTATATCCATGTTTAATTATATCTTTAGGTGTACTGCTATCTTCATGTTTAAAGTGATCTCTATGTGTAACGCTATCTCAATGTTTAATGATATGTCCATGTTTAATGTTATGTCCATGTTTAATGTTATGTCCATGTTTAATGATATGTCCATGTTTAATGTTACCTCCATGTTTAATGCTATATCCATATGTATTGCTATGCCCATGTGTAATACTATGTCCATGTTTAATGCTATATCCATTATTAATGGTATACCTGTGTTTAATGCTATGTCCATGTTAAATGCTATATTAATGTTTAATGCTATTTCCATGTTTAATGCAATGTCCATGTTTAATGCTATGTCCATGTTTAATATTATCCCTATGTGTAATTCCATGTCTATATTTAATGCCCTATCCATGTGTAATTATATGTCCATGTTTAATGCTATATTCCTGTTTAATGCTATCTCCATGAGTAGTGCTATGTCCATATTTAATGCTATATCCATGTTTAATGTTATATCCATGTTTAATGCTATGTCCATGTTTAATGATATCTCCATGTTTAATCATAAATCCATATTTAATGCTATGTCCATATATAATGCTATCTCTATGATAATGCTATATCAATTTTAAATGCTATCTCCATTTGTAGTGTTATGTTCATGTTTAATGCTATGTCCATATTTAGTGCTATATCTGTGTTTAATGCTATGTCCATGTTTAATGCTATCTCCATCTGTAATGCCTTGTCCATGTTTAATGACATCTCCATGTTTAATGCCATATCCATGTGTAATGCAATCCCCATGTGTAATGCAATCCCCATGTGTAATGCTATGTCCATGTTTAATGCTATCTCTATGTGTAATGCTATGTCCATGTTTAATGTCATATCCATGTTTAATGTTATCTCCATGTGTAATCATATGTCCATATTTAATGATGTATCCATGTTTAATGCTATCTCCATGTTTCATGTTATCTCCATGTTTAATGCTATGTCAATATTTAATGTTATATCCATGTTTAATGCTATGTCCATGTTAAATGATATATTCATGTTTAATACTATGTTCATGTGTAATGCTTTGTCCATGTCTAATGTTATCTCTATGTGTAATTCCATGTCTATGTTTAATGCCATATCAATGTGTAATGCTATCTCCATGTGTAATTATATGTCAATGTTTTATGGTATCTCCATGTTTAATGCTATATTCCTTTTTAATGCTCTCTCCATGAGTAGTGCTATGTCCATGTTTAATGCTATCTCCATTAGTGGTGGTATGTCCTTTTCAATGCTATGTCAATATTTAATGATATCTCCATGTTTAATGCTATCTCCATGTTTAATGCCATGTCCATGTTTAATGCTATATCCATGTTTAACGCTATATCTGTGTTTAATACTATAGCCATATTTAATGCTATAGCCATGTGTAATGCTATGTTCATATTTAATGCTTTCTCCATGTTTAATGTTATCTCTAAGTATATTGCTATGTCCATTTTTAATGCTATGTCCACTTTTAATGCTATGTTCATGTTTAATGTTATCTCTATGTGTAATGCTATGTCCATGTTAAATGTTATCTGTATGTGTAATGCTATTACCATGTTTCATGCTATGTCCATGTTTAATGTTATCTCTATGTGTAATGCTCTTTCCATGATTAATGCTATTTCTATGTGTAATGTTATGTCCATGTTTAATGCTTTCCCCATGTTTAATGCTATGTCTATGAGTAGTGTTATGTCAATGTTTAATACTGTGTTCATGTTTCATATTATCTCTGTGTTTAATGCTATGTCCATGTTTAATACTATGTCTATGTTAAATGCTATCCCCATGTTTAATTCCATTTCCATGAGTAGTGCTATGTCCATGTTTAAAGCTATATCTGTTTTTGATGCCATGTACATGTTTAATGCCATATCCATGTTTAATGCTATCTCCAACTGTAATGTTATATCCATATTTAATGCTATTATCCATGTTTAATGCTATCTCCATGTTTCATGTTATCTCCATGTTTAATGCTATCGCCATGTGTTATGTTATGTCCATGTTTAATGCTATGTCCATGTTTAATGGTATGCCCATGTGTTATGCTATTTCCATATGTAATGCTATATCCATGTGTAATGTTATGTCCATGATTAATGCTATGTCTATGTTTAATGTTATCTCTATGTTTAAAGCTATATCCATGTTTAATGCCATATCTATGTGTAAAGCTATCTCCATGTGTAAAGCTATGTTCATGTTTAATGCTATATCCATGTTTAATGCTATGTCCATGTTTAATGCTATGTCCATGTTTAATGCTATGTCCACGTGTAATGCTATGTCCACGTGTAATGCTATGTCCATGTTTAATCGTATCTCCATCTGTAATGCTATGACCATGTTTAATGCTATGTCCATGTTTCATTGTATCTCCACCTGTAATGCTATATCCATATTTAATGCTATATCGATGTTTAATGTTATAACCATTTTTACTGATATATCCATGTTTAATGTTATCTCCATGTTTAATGCTATGTCCATGTTTAATGCTTTCTCCATGCTTAATGCTATCTGCATGTTTAATGTTATTTCCATGAGTAAAGCTATGTCCATGTATGATGGTGTATCCATGTTAAATGCCATATATATGTGTAATGCTATCTTCATGTTTAATGCTATCTCTATGTGTAATGCAATGTCCATGTTTAATGTTAACTCTATGTGTAATGCAATGTCAATGTTTAATGCTATATCCATGCTTAATGTTAACTCTATGTATAATGCTATGTCCATGTTTAATGTTATCTCTATGTGTAATGCAATGTCCATGTTTAATGCTATATCCATGCTTAATGTTAACTCTATGTATAATGCTATATTCATGTTTAATGTTATCTCTATGTGTAATGCTATGTCCATGTTTAATGCTATGTGCATTTTTAATGCTATTTCCACGTGTAATGCTATGTTCATGTTTAATGCTGTGTCCATGTTTAATGCTTTGTGCATGTTTAATGCGATATCCACATGTAATGCTATATCCATGTGTAATGATATGTCCATTTTTAATGCCATATCTATGTGTAATGATATATCCATGTTTAACGCTATGTAAATTTTTCATGTTATCTCTACGTGTAATGCTATGTCAATGTTTAATTCTATCTTTATGTGTAATGCTGTGCCCATGTTTAATGCTGTGTCCATGTTTAATGCTATACCCATGCTTAATGCTAACTCTATGTGTAATGCTATCCATGTTTAATGTTATCTATATGTGTAATGCTATGTCCGTGTTTAATGCTAAATACATGTGTAGTGCAATACCCATATTCAATGGTATCTCCATGTTTAATGCTTTCTCTATGTGTAATGCTGTGCCCATGTTTACTGCCCTGTCCATTTGTAATGCAATGTCCATGTTTAATGTTAACTCTATGTGTAATGTTGTGTCCATGTTTTATGTTATCTCTATGTGTAATGCTATGCATATGTTTAATGCTAGGTCCATCTTTAATGCTATTTCCATGTGTAATGCTACATCCATGTTTCCTATAATATCCATGTGTAATGCAATGTCCATGTTTGATGCTATGTCCATGTTTAATGCCATATCTATGTGTAATGCTATCTCCATATCCAATGCTTTTTCCATGTTTAATTCTATGCCCATGTTTAATGTTATCTTTATGTGTAATGCTATATATATGTTTAATGTTATATCCATGTTTAATGTTATCTCCATGTTTAATGCTATATCCATGTTTAATGCTCTCTCCATGTTCAGTGTTATGTCCATATTTAATGCCATATCTATGTGTAATGTTATGTCCATATTTAACTATATATCAATATTTAATGTTATCTCTATGTGTAATACTATGTCCGTGTTTAATGCTATATCTATGTTTAATGCTATATCCACGTGTAATTATATGTCCGTGTTTAATACTATATCCATGTAAAATGCTATGTTAAATGCTATATCCATGTTTAATGCTATATCCATGTGTAATGCTATCTCCATGTTTAATGCTATATCCATGTTTAATGCAATGTCCACGTTTAATGATATGTCCATATTTAATGCTATATCCATGTTTTTAATGTTATCTCCATGTGTAATGGTTTATCCATGTTTAATGCTATCTCCATGTTTAATATTATCTCTACGTGTAATGCTGTATCTTTGTTGAATGCTATTTCCATGTTTACTGTTATATCTATAGGTAATGCTATTCCCATGTTTAATGTTATCTCCATGTTTAATGCTATGTTTAATGATATGTCCATGTGTAATTCTAAGTCCATGTTTAATGCTAACTCCATGTTTAATGCCATCTACGTGTTTAATGATGTGTCCATGTTTAATGCCATGTCCATGTGTAATGCCATGTCCTTGTTTAATGATATGTCCATGTGTAATTCTAAGTCCATGTTTAATGCTAACTCCATGTGTACTGCTATCTCCATGTTTAATGCCATGTCCATGTGTAATGCCATGTCCATGTTTAATTCTATGTCCATGTTTAATGCTATCTCCATGTTTAATGCTATGCCCATTTGCATTGCTATTTCCATGTGTAATACTTGATCCATGTATAATGCTATGTCCATGTCTAATGCTATGTCTATGTGTAATGCTATCCCCATGTGTAAATCTAAGTCCATGTTTAATGCCATGTCCATGTGTAATGCTATGTCCATGTGTAATGCTATGTCTACGTTTTTTTGCTATGTCCATGTGTAATGCTGTGTCCATGTTTAGTGCTATGTCCATGAGTAGTGATATGTCCATGTTTAATCCTGTGTCCATGTTGAATGCCATGTCTATGTGTAATGCTATGTCCATGTGTAATGCTATGTCTATCTTTAATGCTATCTTCATGTTTAATGTTATGTCCATGTGTAATGCTATCTCCATGTTTAATGCTATGTCCATTTGTATTGAACTGATGATGTTAAGACTATTTGAGGGAATGAGCTTGTGGTGGAGGCATAATTATCCACTGAGGCTTTGTGCTTCCGTGTTGAGCTGTTTGTCAGTTACGCTTTGCTTATTTCTTCTCTACAGTTATAAATACACAGTTAACCTCTTAGTGTCCAGAGGGAAGGACAATCTTTCCAGCCATGGTTCCCCAGAGGTTTCCCCTTAAGGGGGTTTTTCCTCTCCTGTGTGCTGAAAGGTGACTCTTCGTGAGTCCAGAGGTAGCTGTCACCATGATCTGCTCAGTGTGGCCTAATTCATTGGACTATTAATGAATGTTGTAATTAATAATAAATAAATGAAATTAAGTGACCATTTTGTCTTTTGTGGTTTTTGATACTATTGACTAAATGTAGTTGTAACCACATGTAATAGCAAAAATGAACGGTGTTTATCCAGACCAATGGATGCGGTCCAACCAGTGTGTACGCTAAAGAGCTGCAGGACTGGATTCATTAGGGCCCTTTGCCAGACATTTCATGCTTCATTGAAAAACACCAATGCACAAGTGTACAAAAAGGATAATGTATGAATTTAAAAGGTTACAAAGTTGCATCAGTGGGTCTATGTTGTCATGTATAGAAGTCATTTAAATCTTCACACACATCATAGTTAAATATTAAGCATGAGTAATGTTATAAAAAATACTAAAACCCCATATTTTTTGTAACTGGAAATCACTGCCAAAATTAGCTATAGAAATAATTTCCTGAACTTTTTTCACCAACGCTTCTGTGTTGTTTTGAATTTTTCGGCACAGGTTATGTGTTATGGCAGAGAAATCCAGTACATGTTTTTAGATTATGAAAATACCCCACATGCATAGGGTTTTTTTTTTAGATTTTTGGGGGGAATTTGCCTGGAACAAACTTTTTGATAGCTGCTTAGAGTTTACTAAGTTGCAGCAATCCTACTGTTAAAGCAAAAACAATATATATTATTGAAAAATATTCCCTACTTTTGTATGAAAAAAAATTCTTTATACAGAGTCGTGGTGGAGAGGGACAGGAAGGGCAGTGGTACCTAAGGAGTCTGTCCTAATACCTTTTTTATAGCAGAGTTTTTGTGCATTTGGTGGGGGGTTGTACAAGGAAAATGCCCACCAGCAAGATATGACATTTTTGTCTTTGGATCAGAGGATGTTTCTCAAAATAGCCGGAACTGTAGGAAAGTGTACCTCTTTCCAGTTCCAAATTTATCTTAAAGCACCTATGGGTCAGGTTGATCACAACTTTTGTATACCATGTTGTGGTCTTGCCTAACAGTAGGTAGGGCTGTTTACTTTGATTGGAAAGGTATACCCCACCATGTTTTATTGTTATTGCACTGTGGGTTTGGGAACTGTGCATCACCCTTACCTCTGACATGTACCAGCACCAGAACATACTCTACATGTCTGGCTGGTACTTAACAGCCAGAATGTCTTCACAAAGCACTCTTGTTTTGGGTACACCAATTGGTGGAGGGAAGCTTTTTAGGCTGGGGTGTCATATATAAAAAAAAAATAAACAACTCCAGGCTGGTATCGGAATTATCTACATGGATACCTAAGGTACATACATTTCTAGTTTCTTATTTTTCCTTCTTGCTACATAACCCTGCACCCACTGATCTTTATACTTTATTTTAACCTGTTCCATAGGCGCATAAGCTTTCTGGACCTCAGAGGTCTTTTTCTCAACATTTCTTCTATTGGAGAGACCTCTGATGTCCAAACACACACCTATCAATATAAATCATACAACTTATGCAGTTAAGTGTCCATTTTGTTTGTGGAGCTCTGTAAGAACAATACCAAGACTTTGCTACACCTTTAACTTTATTTCAAATATTTTAAATACACAATCGATACTTAACATAGACACAACTGTGCAATGGAACTGACAACATCTTTAAAACATTGTTTTAAAGATACAAAGCCTGGCTTCTTCAAAATATACATAAATAAAAATACATTAATTCAATCTGAATCCCATTATGAGAAATGTATTCCTGGTTTTGATCACATTGATTACAGATCTTCAATTTAATCTGCTATGGCAAGTGGGTACAATACAAAGGCCCAACAAATGGAGATATCATTATATTGTGGAGCCTTGAAGGAGTTTTCTAGTGTGAACTCTGAATTCAACTCTTTCTTATTCATCTATTGAATATCAATGCACTTTTTTCAGTTTTTTCAATACTTGTTTCTCTCTAATTAACGATATAATTCATTTTCATCACATTGATGTCTGCTATGTTTTCGACATGGTAAGACGTGGTAAGTGGTAATTAGGTACGGGATAATTTGAGCGTTCTTCTAGACATATATACAGTACACTGTCCAAGTGTCCTTAAACTGCTTGGTGGTTTCATGGGAACGTGAAAGTGGCCATACCAAGTGGTTTTTGGCCAACCAAGTCAGGATTCTAGGATGCATGTTTATGCATTGTCATCTTCAAAGAGTTTCTTCTGAATCAATGTCATCAGGAAGGTTCGTACAGGTTATCAGAGAAATATAGGGAAGAGCATCTCTGGATAGCTTCACCCTACTGATGGGAATCTCCGAGCGTGGTTTCTCTTTCTCTGTAACATAAGTTAAATACCCCGGGCCTTTAAAGTTAGTTGTGGAGATGTTAAAAAAGAAAAAATGGTTCTGTTTGGCCGAAACATTGCTCTTTTTTGCTTTCTCTAAATAAAGTGTCCTAAAGATTGGAAGCTGTTTGGAGTCCTGGGATTCCTTTTCTTTGTAGTTGTGGAGATGATGTCATGTGTTTATGTTGACACTTGAGACTCCTGTTTCTTCTGCGTACTCTTTGTAAGAGGAGTCACAGCCACCCCAACGTCTGTACGAAGGACAAAGAACCATTTAAACAAGTGATATTCACAGAAAATGTTACATCTGAAGAAGAGACCCTTGCTTTTCTGAAAACCTTTGTAACTTTACATCGTTTTGTATGTTGGCCCAATAAAGCATCGTCTTTGATGTAATATCTATCATCCTTGCCACTGTTGGGCTGAATAAAAGCACATTATGAACAATCTCAATACTCGCTTGACAGCATCAGCACTCACAAAATAAAACTAAACTAAAAACTATACTAGACTTTCCTGTGTATTGGACATCTCAGCAGGCACAGACCTTCCTAATACCACTTGGGCCAACCTGTGTGAACTCTGGAGGCATTATTATGTGAAGTCATTTCCTGATACTGCAAGATTACACTCAGCACAAGGATGAGGAGGTAGGTTATGTGTCCCTCCCAAATATGTATAAGACCAGGGGAAACATATAATTACAAGTAAAAAAAAAACAAGGTGCCAGTGCAAGACCTCATATCATGAGAAATGAGAAAATCATGGTGATCAGCTGGTCCCCAATCCTTAAAATCGCCCTTATCTGTCTGGGTCTTCTGCGGAATCTTTATCAATGCCACATGACGTACCTTTTCATGATTGCCAGCAATAAGATAACACCAGATACCAGCATAATACTTTCTGCGATAGACACCATGATGATCTCATAGGTCCTGTTTGTATAATCTGCTATAGAAAGGGCATAAAAAAGTAGTCATTTTCCTCTTCCCGCACTGCCACTCATGAGTATTAGGCAATCATGAACTTTTACAAAGAAAGAGACTATCGAAGTCTGTGCACTTCTGAGTTAAAAATCACACAGCAAGCTAAGCATAATCAGAAACCTTTTGGCTCAAAGTCCATTATTTTACACGTTTATAAAACGTTTTATTGTATAAGTGAATTAGCGTACCTTTTAACTTTTCTCAGAGCAGCTGAGCTCACGAACATTAATGAAACATACCCCTGCTTGAGTAGGGGTGACTTAATTCAGAAGTGTTGTATTTGAGTGCCAAGCTAGTTCCCAAGTGTCTATATAACTTATTATTAAAATTAATCAATCCTTGGAAAGAAACACATTTAAATCAACCTCAGATTGCTTCATTGAATGCTTAAACAAAGAAACTAACCACCTCTGCTGGGTTACCCTTCCATGCATTTAAGTAAACTAGCAAACTTATTAAAAATTCTAAGAAAATAAACCCCAAAATAGGCAAAATATTAAAAATATTTTAAAAAAAAATATTTGGATAAATGTTATGATTCTTACTTTTAAAGATAATATGTGGCCAAAATGTAAATATTAAATAATGAAAACAACCAATATATTTTATTACATTTTAAAATTAAAATGTAAATATTAAAATACATTTTTACTTAAATCACCTGCACAAAAAGTTTGGGGTTACTTAGAAATTTCCTTGTTTTTGAAAAAAGCACATTTTGTCCATCAAAATAACATGAAATGGCTCTTTATCACTCCCATCACTCCTGTGTTCCAGTGGCCCTCTATCACTCCCATCACTCCTGTGTTCCAATTGCCCTTTATCAATCCCATCACTCCTGTGTTCCAATGGCCCTTTATCACTCCCATCCCTCCTGTGTTCCAATGGCCCTTTATCACTCCCATCCCTCCTGTGTTCCAATGGCCCTTTACAGAGCCGGCCTTAAGTGTTCTGGCACCCTGTGTGGACTACTCTTCTGGCGCCCCCCTTCCCACTACCCCCCCTCTGCCCCTTCTCACTACCCCCCCCTCTGCCCCTTCTAACTATCTACTTCCTCTCCCTACTTCTCATTATCCTCACTTATCTTGTTGCTGGAGTCCTGCGGTGGGAGCGGGAGGCATCCGTCTTCCCGCTCTGCCGGCATTTCATGTTGAGCGCTGGAATATGATGCCATATTCCGGCGCTCAACATGAAATGCCGGCACCGCGACGGAGTCACTGAGAGTGAGGGGCGCCGAGCGGTTGCTGAAAACTTCACGAGCAACCTCTCGGCGCCCCTGCCCGGGACTTAAATGAAAGCATTGTTTTCTTTTTTTATTTATTTAATATGAAGGATGTTAAATTAAAAAAAAAAAACAACGATGTTTTCATTTAAGTCACGGGCTGGCGCCCCTGTTGCCATGGCGCCCTGTGCGGTCGCACAGGTCGCACACCCCTAAGGCCGGCCCTAGCCCTTTATCACTCCCATCACTCCTGTGTTCCAATGGCACGATGTGTTCGCTGATCCAAGTTTAAGTTTAAAAGGCTTATTGATTGTTAGAAAAAAAAACCCTTTTGCAAATTACGTTACAGCCAAAAATGTCCTTGTTTTCCATAAAAACATAAAAAATTAAATAAAAAGTATACAAATTTTTTTTTAAATGCTAAAATATAAATGTATTTTGGATATAAGAGACTATGGGTATTTGTATTATAACACAATACTTTATATCATAATATTCTGGAAAAGAAAAAACCTAACAAAACTTTTATTTTTATTTTGAATCTGGGGAAACATTAAAAGAATCTTAATATTTGAATAATTCTTTAATAGTATTTTTTTTGGACTGTACTTCTTTGAGGGGTTGTTCTCAGCAGACCCGGCCAAGACTTCTGAGAACTTTTGCAGCTGGTGGAATCCTAAGTCTTTTTCAACGGGATGTCATTGATATAGGCTTTTATATAACATATGGGAACCCCCCCCAAAAAAAAAAACTAAAAAAAATTGCATGCAAAGAAGGAAGGACCACCTAGGTCTCCGAAGCTTATTCTACTCTATATCTTCTCTTTGAATGCTGGTTCCTCTAAAAGATATCACACAATTGGTAGAATTAGAAAGTGGAGTATTTTGTCCACAAAAAAAATCTTAAAGTAAAACTTAAAAAATAAATAAAATTAAATAATTTTTACATTAAATACATTTTAACAGTTTTATTCCTAAACAGTTATTATTGTAACCAAATCTAATTATGCTTTAAGATAATATGTTGGTTGAAAGGCAGCGGCTGTTTGTAATTCTTATCTCCCTATAGTTCTTGGTTTTAAAACTATTGGCTTTGATGGGTAATAAATCCTGGGCTAGTAATATAAGTTAGTGAGGGAAAAGAGGGAAAAGAGACCTATAGGTTCTAAAAAAAAAGTTAGATCCATACTATGATGTCATTCTTAATGTTTTGAAAAATGCTTATACTGCAGATTATTAAAGAGGATCCGTTGTGAGGTCGCCACACACCATGACGATATTTGAGTTTAGAATCATGGACGATTCTATTATTCTGTAATCAGTTTCTTGTCCAATCAGAATTGTCCAAAGCTCCCATTTCTTCTCTCCCAGCCTTGCAAAAGGCTGCCTGAACCAATCAACAACAATCAGCAACTTAACAACAGAGGAGAGATAACTTAAAGGGCAGGAATGATCAAGCAGGTCGAGACGTTGCTTATTTTAATCTGGAAGCACTATTTATTTATTCGGTGTAGTGACCTGTGAAAGACATTTACCATCTATATTAATTAAGGTACCAAAATAATGTGACGGTAAGCAGCTCACAACAGAACAAACATTCCTCGTATGAGATAGGCTTGAGAGTATTAAAGTATCAGATCCCCGCTGCTGGAGCCGTCGCACAGAGGAGATGGTATTTAGCTGTTCTCTTTCCTGCTCCTCAGTCTCTATACTCTGCTCGATCTCGGACAGCAGAGAGGTGCTTGTGCTCTTCAGATGTTGGAGGCTCTTCTTCTCTCTCAGCTCCTCCCTATTCACCTGCAGCTGCCGGACTACAAACTTACCAACCATATCCCAGTTAGAATCAGCCTTTATGTTGGTAATACCCCCTTTTGTAACTATCAATAATTGTTTTGTACTAAAAAAATAAAATAAAAAAATATTTCACATTTTGTGTAAATTCCGTTTTACCAGATCCAGGTTTTTTTTTTTTTTTTTTAGTAAGCTAAATAGATTTCTATCAATGCCTATAATTCTGTCATTAATCATCCCCAGTGAGTTGTTAGTTACACACCATAACGAAATACGATTTAAAAAAACAAACAAAAAACCCCTCGCTTTATTTTATTATTATTAAATAATTATTATTTAATCATCAGCTGTTTAGACATATATTTATATGTCACTTTATTAATGGGATTTGTAATTTAAATGATCATATATTTTTCGCCTAAAATGTCAAACAATTTTATTAAAAGGGCCCAAATAACTGCTGTAAAGATAACATTCTAAAAATCAGTAATTTTTCCACGTTTTGTGATATATAGTATAGGTATATATAAGAACATACCCCCATCCAAGGAGAGTCCCTGAGTGGAAGGGGTTAATTGAGCGGCTGTGACGTCAGCTGGTGGTCCAGCAGAAGTGGATAGGCAGCAACACTGAGAGCAGTGTCTGGGGTGGAAGGAGCATTGGAATCAGCACTCACCTGGGCTATATGAGGACTGATCACCTCCTTGCATGCAGGCAGCTTTTTCTTCCTTTAATTTTTTAATACAAAAGAAAACCTGGAGAGGATTTAACCCATCCTTTTTACCCCTCAGAAAGCAGCTTGGGCAAAATTGATCACTATGCTGCTATCATAGTAGGTGTATGCTTTTTGCTTCTTTGATAAATACTGGACAAAAAGAAGGAATTTTACAAAATACATGTTTTTTAATCTATTTTAATCAACCATATAATATGCGATAGTCTCAATTTTTGATTTTTAAATTAGATTACACTGCAGGCTTTGTGGTCTCTTTTCTAGATTATCTTAAATGCTTAAATGCTGTATTTCAAGACCCGATTCTGTTACTTCAGTATCTGCATATTCAATTTATGTTATATATTATAATGATTCAGGTGCCCACATAACTATAATATTTTATGTTTTTTAATTGTAGTCTTATAGAATTGGTACTGACTTTTCTGAGATAATATTATCTCCTGTTATTGAATCTAGTCATGTAATTGTCTATAAGGAAAAATGAGATTTTCACATAGGTTTAAGGTAACAATATTCATATTATTGGGGAAATGTAATACAAAGTTACTTTTTTGTACTATTCTAAACATTTGTAGCAATGTAATAATATAACTACAAGAGATTTCAGATCAACTAAAGACGTCCTACTATAAATAGCCCACTTTACTGGCTACTAAACATAACCTACATTGTTAGGTTTTGGGGGTGTATTATTTGAGAAAAAAACAATAATCTGGAATCCTAGAAATAATCACGTACATTTCAGAAAAGTTTATCACCGACTGATCTATATCTTATTTTAGGCAGGATAAATTGGTATTTTGGTTTAAAAAAAAATCTCAATTTTACTAAAAGGAAACTAAATTTTAATTAAAAAAATGCCTGTTTAAGCTACTGATTAAATTCTTGAATTCAAATATTATTTCAAATAAAAATGTATGTGTAAGAAGCTGATATTTTCAGATATTTTTCTTTATTTCACTTATTTATTTTACCAAATTGGCGTGTGCAAAAAAAAAAAAACTTCTTTAATTTAAATATATTGGTAAATATTAGTACATCATTCAAACATGTTCAAGCATCTTCCAGATAATTAGAAAACTGTAACTAGAAAAATCTACAATTTTCTACAACAAAGTGGCTACAAAAGTATATCTTGGCAACACAAAAAAACATCCTTTTTCATGCCAACAGCGTGGAATATCTCCAGAAGGTAGCATGATGTTGAACTGTGGAGTTGTAGAGCTGGTCTCAGGAACTAATGACAAGACATTATTTTATTAAAAGATACAAAAGAAACAAGGTATATGATTTGCCCAAAATATTGGACCTCTTTCTCAGTGTTGAAGACTGACTTTCTAGGTTAAGAATAAAGACGTTTAATAAAGTTTGTAATTCAAATTACAATAGGGAGAATTTAAATTGTGGTTAAAAGGAAAATATATCCCCTACCCAATAATATAATTGTGAAAATATTCAAACGCTTTAGGGGTGGACATTCTCAGTGTTTTCCATGTAATTGCCTTTAATACATTTGTCAAAAATTTAGGAGTCACAAAGTAACACAATCAAGCTGGTGTAACTGACTATTGTACCTGGAAACGACTGATTTTCAATGGAATCTCTGCATAGGCTTACAGAGGCCCTTTATCACTCCCATCACTCATTTGCTGATCCAAGTTTAAGTTTAAAAGGCTAATTGATCATTAGAAACCTTTTTGCAATTATGTTACACCCAGAAAGTGACCCCAAATCATGGTAGTAAATGGACAGTCCCTCTTTCAAATCCAATTAAAATTAAATTTAAATTAAAAACACATTCTTTCTTTTAAATGTTTCCCCATGTGCATAGATCACTATCAATAGGCCACTGAATCAAATTTCTTACTAAAGCCCAGCCCCTTAATATGTCTGTTTTATACACTGCATATGGGTAGAGATTAAGGCTAACTGCTAATGATGAGCCATGTTAATTGAATTTGGCGATTGCAAGCTATTGGTCTAATGTGATACGGGAAGAGGTTGTGATGTAATAATGTTAATAGTACATTGTTACTGGTACTATATAGCATTAACACATCCATAGTCAAATGTATACATATAGGAGGGGTGTGGAGTCCATTGAAGGGTCCAATAATACTGGTCTCAGCCTTGGAAATAGGAGATGCTAATGAGGAAGGATGTGATGGATTTGTACTTGAATGTTATAAAAGAAATGCCAAGGAATCAAAGAACTACAGTGATAGCAGTTGAACGTTGAGTAGTGGATGTTATTTCAAAATGCATAATTTGCTCATCATGGAAAACTAGAAACCTTTAGGAATGAAGAATTATAGGGTATGATATCACATGAATTACATTACATTTTATTACATATAAAGTGGATTGCTTAAAATTCAGTTTTATTTTGGACATTCCTGTCTCCTTAAATTACAATACACAATCTATGTAAACAATAGTACCTGTAGTTATACAACACGAAGGAAACTATAACAAAAATATAGGTGTTTCTCAAATTTATTATGATTTTATGTTACTTGGAAACAACCGATCTTGAAACACTTGGCCAGGGCTCCGTCCATCCTTCAGGCCATCCAGTCTGGAGTGACAAAGGAGAAGCCAGAAAGACTCCGGCTGCCTGATGAAGAGGACGTGCAAGATGCAGAGGACATGTCACATGAAGAGGACATGTAAGATGAAGAGTCCTCTGTGGTGTCCAAAACTAACGGAATCTCCTGCAAGCGGAGATTTGGTATTGATGGCTGGTACGGAGGAGTTGAACGGCGGCTCTCTATATCCTCCCAATCAATGTTCTGAAAGAATGGATGCCGCCTAATACATCCTGCGATCCAGAGGACACTGCAAAGACAGAAACGTGGCAATCATTAGTGGAAGGATTGATTCATCAGCGATCTGAGGTCAACAAAAATAGTGGAGGTTCTCGAACAGCCTTAACAAAATAAAGGGAAATGTTACGCACTTATCACAATGCTTAAATAACTTGTAAAATGTTTGCCGGGGGGGGGGGACTCAAATTCACATTCCTCCCTTTGGTGCCAGGAGTTATAAGTCTGCAAGAGCGACTCTTACAGCTGCCCCTTATAGATTGACGCCAGAGTAGCCTCCTCCTGAACGTCGGGTACGTACCCAACTTTCCCAGGTTCCTCCAGGGTTGGATAATTTATAGGATTCCAAACGTTTCGAGATTTCTGATACACATTCTAAATGAAGAAAAAAAACACACAGTCAATGATTAAGAACATTAACTTCTGCTTAAGGCTGGGATCTAATTAAAAGCATAGTTCATAGCCAAAAAATAACTCTATGGAGGCAATGCTTTGGCCAGAACCCCTTTTATTCAGAAAAGAGTGGCCTCCTTTCATCTGGTTCAGCAGCATTGGGGATTTATTTGGTATAGGATAGCTGAAGACCCGAATTGTTTCAATAATTCTGAAGGCCTTTAGGAAATCCTGGAGACGGGGTGATAGTGGTCATCTTCGATTGGTTTATATTCTTCTTTATAACCCTATGCCACAGTATCTGCCACACGTAGGTAACGAGAGGCTCTTACATAAGTTGCCATTCTGTTGAGGTCAGAGCTGATGGAGGCTGTAGTTGGAGATGCAATTGGGACCATATTGGTGCATGACTCACTATTGAATATTTTGGAGGGTGGTGTTCCTAAAGCTTTACTGGCCACCTACAACAACAAACCATTAGAGATACCTTCCCTGCTACACACTGAAAATGCATAAAGAAAAAGTATATAAACATAAATGTAGGCATTGGTCCTATTTGGATCTTGAGTAAATGACCACACACATACATACATACATATATACATACAGTACATACATACACACATAAATATCTACTGAGCCGACAAAGGTAAGCAATAGGGAGGTAAGGAGGTATTGGGTAGGAGAGGAGAAAGGTGGGGTGCAGGGCTGGCCCTGCCATGGAGCAGAGCAGGGCAATTGCCCCAGGTGGCACTTTGCCACCCCAAGCAGTAGCGTACCTAAAGTGGGGCAAGCAGGGCGGTCCGCCCCGGGTGCCACTCATCCGGCGGCTTGACAGCTGCTAAACGTGGGCCCGCAGCTTATTGCTGTATCGCGTGCGTACTGCATGAGGAAACTCTTTTCCCGCACAGTGGGAGTAGGAACATGGGCGGAAATATAGTTTCCTTGTACAGTGCAAAAGTAACCTGCAGACCCGCGTTAGGCGCACGGCCCCCCATTGATGCTCAGCCGGACCACGGAGCAGTAAAATCTGTAACAGAGGTAAGGAGGTGCGGGAGAGTGAATAGGTGAGTGGGTGAATGAATGTTAGTTAGTGGGTGATTGAATGAAGTTAGTAAGTTAGTAGTGAGTACGTAAGTGTTTAGGGGCAGAAATGGCACAGGTATGCTGATTGGGGGTTGAGGTGGCACAGGAAGGCTGATTGGGGGGCAGAGGGCACAGGCAGGCTGATTAGGGGGCAGAGGTGGCACCACTGACATCTATGTGGCCCGATGGCCGCCTTTTATTAATGCAGCCACTGCTTGTCTGCATGCATGAGCCCGCAACCTACCACAGTCATGTAGTGAGACTTTGCTGTGTTCTGGCTTCCCCTAAAAGAGCGCATGCAGACTGTTTGGGGGGTGAAATAGCACAGGCAGGCTATTTAGGGGCAGAAATGGCACAGACAGACACTGAAGGCACAGGCACGCTGTTTAGGGACAAAAATAGCACCAGCAGGCTGTTTTGGGGTAAAGATGGCACAGATATGCTGTTTGAGGGCAAAGATGGCACTGTGGTATATGCTAGGGAAGTAAGGGTGGTTGTTCCCCAGGTACTTATTTGGCCATATTTGGAACACTTTTGGTTCCTGGGATTATAATAATAAAAAACATATAAAATGTATGGGGCTGGCACACCCAGGGCTGCTTTTCATTCCCAGTGCAGCCCTGTGTTTCTGTACTGAACCTGTCGCTACCCATTATAATGCTCGCCTTCACGCAGACATCCTGGATGGCAACGAAAGTGAAATGTGGCTTTAACACAAGGGGATGTTTCTCTAATTTAGGTAAATGGAGTATTCTCTAAATTCTTTAATAAAATAAAAGTCCACAAAGAGATCATGAAATTCCATTATTATTATCATTATGATAAAACCACATTATTAATAATTATTATAATCATAAAATCACACTATAGTTGAAACGTGCCACGCAAGCTCTTTGGCTATTGGAAATGCTGGCAGGTATGCTTCGTGAATACCCTCCAGAGAAACATTTCCACTTACAGATGGATGACATTCTGCTAGGTATAAACGGAATTACAGCAAAAAGCGCTCACCGCTGCAACACATACCGATTCAAACCCACTGAGCATATACAAGGAACGGGAGCGTATCTTAATTAACCCTTGCGTGGCACGCTTTGGCATGTCAGTGGGGTCTGCGACTACCCGACTCCGCCATGACGCCTGTAAGTGATAGGGTAGGTTCAGCTGTAGCGTGGGGGGGACTGGGAGGAGCCTTAGGGCTGGTGACGTCAGCAGTTGTGGGCGTGGGAAAGAATAACCCGCAGAACCGGTGCGTGCTGGAGGAAATGAAAGCACCGGGAAGAGCGTGGCCGAGGCATGGGCAGCCCGGCGAGGATACAGGGCAGGTACGTGGGATTAGAAATAGAGCAGGCATGCACGGGGGGCGGTTTATGAGGCACGCTGCCCCCTATGTGTGAGGGCCCGGGAAGCTGTATGCTACTGGTTACATGCAGGCAGGCTCCCCCTGCTTATCTCTCTTACTCTTCTCAATGCAGCCACATGCCGCTATTTATTATTATAAAAACTCTCTGCTTTACGCCTCTAATTACAATATATCCATGCTGCAGACCAGAGCCGGTCCGTGCCACCCGTTACCAAATACCTTCTTACCCGTCTCTGTCTACCCATCTTTATAGCGCCCTGTAACCGCCTGTCCTCTTCCAGTATTTTATGTCTCTCTTTATTATTCATTACTCCTTATATAGCGCAACCATATTCCGTAACGCTGTACAATGGACAAACATGTAGTATATAACATATTTTGCCTTACAGAAACAACAGGTGAGAAGGGCCCGGCTCAACAAGCTTACAATCTAGATGTCTAGAACTATTTCACATTCTCTTCTCTCTTTCCAAGAATCCAGCCCCCTCTCCTCCATTATTCTAGAGGCTGGGATCTTTCTTCCTCTCGTCCCTTTTGGATCTCATTCATCAGAACTCCAATGATTTGTGTCTCTTGGAACTGTGTCTCTGTACTACTCATTACATAGCTTTTTACATTCCTGGAGGGAAAGTTAAGTAGTTTAGTTGATGGTAACTGGGGTGATGTTGGGAGGTCATATGATGCTCCTCCTTGGGGAAAAAAAAGCCTGAGGGGTTTGTTCCAAAAAAAGCTTTTTTTTTTTTTTTTAATTTGTTTTCTGCATAATAGGAGGCTGTGGGTGTGACTGGAAATAAAGCTGATTGGCAAACAGCTGTAAAACTTTTTTTAAATGGAGTCAGACTTTAACCATGGGAGGGCATGTGACACGTAATGGAAAGTTATCTAAGGTTCCCTGTTACTGTGACTTGCACATTCTAAAGCGAGTGCTCCACGTTACACAAGAGCGGAAGGTAAGCACCACTATTACTCCAAAACAGTAGAGTGGATAGAAGAAAGGTAGAAGAAAGGAGATGCTAGGCGCTAGTGACTCTGAAAAGTGGCTGAATCCTTTTGATCTCTAGATTATAAACTTAATCTTTTTACCGGTGATGTGGAACTGATCCAAAATCCGCTCTTTCATGGTAGTTTATTCTCCTTAAGCCTGGCCAGGAAAAAAAAGTAGACTTTGACGCTAAATATTTGTAAAATGTTTACAATTTTTAATTTGATAATCACAAAAAAACACCCTTTTTATTTTGAAAACATAAAAACAAAATAAAATGGTTTGTGTGTTAGGATTGCAAGCTATGGCATATCAAGCACTACCAAGGTCCAAAATTACTAAAATGCACTTTAAACGTTAATTTGATATATAAAAAGCAGAATTGGTGAAAAAATAAGCACACTTTTTATAATTTGAGATGTGGCAACACAGGCACCAAGTGGAATGAACCAAATATTTGGGTTATGATTTGTCTTATTTTTAAATTAGTTCTTAAATCTCTAAATCAGCCTCTTATAGATTCTGTCCTATTCAAAACATTGTTGCTAGTATTTTTGGATGCCCAAACCTTTCCAATAAATCTTGTAATATTAAATAAAATGTTAATTTTTGTCCCAGGGATAATTTTTGAGGGGAACGGGTTGTCACGTGACATAAATAGTCAATGATAGGTTTCTACCATAGAAACATAAGTTTCTTTTTAGAAGCTTTGGTTGAGTTTTTTTTTATTATGTGATTAAAGCCTTCAGAAAAAATATTGCTTAATATATTAAAGAATGTGTTAATGTTTTGTAGAACAGCACCTTTAATGCTTAAACGCCTTGAACTTTAGCTGTTGGCAGAAGCAAGTAATGTAATGAAATATTTAGTAACAATTTGTACAATTTGCCTTGCCAAAAAATGTTTTCCGTGTTGGTTCCACTTGCAGACCAAACCTCCATGGAATGTCTCCGAGTGCAGAGATCAAGCTGGTGGTGACCGGAGATGATTTTGGATACTGTCCTCGTAGAGATATGGGCATTGTCGAGTGTTTCCATGCTGGAGGCCTGTCCAACGTCTCTCTTCTGGTGAATGGTAGTTCTGCAGCTAGTGCGGCTGACCTAGCAAGGAGGTAAGACTTCAGCCAACATGGAAAGCAAACAAATTAGTCTGTTTACCTTGCAAACAAGGAAACTTTTTTTTTATTTTTTGTAAGTGTGAGTGTCTTTTTAAAATTAATTAACAATACTAAATGATCAATAGAGCGGTTTTTTTATTTATTTTTTTTGAATGTGTAAATAAAATGAACATTATACTTTGTTGTAATTGTTGGCAAACGCATGACTATGAGTTTGGGAAACTTGTAGTGTGACCCTTCTTCTCTTCTGTGGTGCGTATCATAAAAATGAAAAACAATAAATAAAATGAAAGTGTTGTTTCTAGGTTAGAATGGATGTACACTGTCCCTGGATAGGGCAGCCTTGTCACTTCTAAATTTCTTATGGAAAGTACATTCTTCAGTTCATGCAGTAGGTGTTTGGCACAGCATTACACTATGGGTGGACCATGGGAGAACATCTGGTTTTTGGCCTAGAAATAGTTAATTTGGGGCATTGTGGTTCTGAAAAAAATGTATTTGAATACAGAATATAGTGATTGATAAGTCTGTTCCTTCCGTCTGCAGTTATTTTAGACAGTTCCTTATCACTCCCACATGACTTTTTTCCATTCAGTAGTGTTATGCAATACAGAAATACATTCAGGTACCAATGTATCACCTTTTTTCCAGGTTTAAGATTCCCATTGGTCTTCATGCCAACCTCTCAGAAGGATTACCGGTATGTGCAGAGCTTCGGCAGAACTCCACCCTCATCAACGCTCAGGGTGTCTTTCTTGGGAAGATGGGTATACGCAAATCGCTGGCACAGGGACTACTAAACATGTCAGAGGTGGGTCCATTTTACATATGTTATAGAAACCGGTAAATGTGTCTTGAATTTTAGGAGTGCGTGTTAGCAGCGACCCACTGGGGTTGACTTGGGTAAATGTAATAGACAGGAAAGTCTCAGGAACACATGAATACAATCAGTATTACAATCTGCTTACAGGATGAGGATTTGCTGTAGTAATTTTTGAAGGTATATACAGGTCTAATTAAGTTGTAATGAATGTTTGTAGGTTCGGCAGGAGTTGCAGGCACAGATCAGTTTATTTCGTGTGTTGACAGGACAGAATCCTCAACATATGGATGGACATCAACATGTTCATATATTACCAGGTAAGGTGCCCAGCCCAAATATTACATCTAACCGTGTTTGGAAGCAGAACTTCACATACCATAACCTACACTAGCTGAAAAAGATGACATGAGAAGAATGAAACATTTGTATTATTATAAACTTGTAGTAATAACATACTTTTTATTATCATTTACCAATATAAATATTGGGAAATTATTAAAAAAATCTCTCTCAAAATGTTTTGAACAAACACATCTTTCCACCTATCTTACCTTAGTTCCACAAGATACTTAAATCTATCAGCATGTGAAGTCACCGGACCTACCACTTGGGGTTTGGATCAGGCTTCTCTCTGAAAATCTGGTGCCATTGTGTCTAGTCAGAACCACTTTTTTCCCATACTGTCGGTTATTGTGGATTGCTGTTGCATGTTCTGTGTATTACACTTGTTTATTTAGGCTTTGCTCCCAATTAAAGATTATCACATAGTATTTAGTTTACTAATACTGCTGATCTGGGAATGGTATAAATTGTTCTTTCCACATAGACGTTTTAGTACAGTGGATCTACAATATGGAAAGACAAAGCCTGCACGGGTAACCGCAACAGTAATCACGATATTACATGTTATTTATAGAGCACTAACAGATTCGGTAGAGCTTTTACGAAAGGGGAGTCAAAACTAACAAAAACTGTAAAATTGGCAATATACGAATGGACAGCATTAACATGTTAAAACATAATCATATTTCCAAAGGTCAATAAATCAGTATTGGTGTAACACCACTTGGACCGAATAAAATGAGGGCATGGGAAGAGTTACCTCCAGCATATCATAGTTTCCAACACATCAGGACTACAGGCAAAATCTGACATGATTATTATTTGTTTTATATAGCACCATCAAATTCTGTAGCGCTTCTACACTGATCAGGATTTGACCAGAGAAGGCAGAACAGAACCTTTTTGCCTATGTTTAAGGGTTAGCAAGGCATCTTGTATGAATAAGAAAAGAAAAAACTTTCTTAGGACACATCCTCCCATGAGTGTTATCTGTAAAACTAGCTAGACGCCACTATAAAATCAGTGGAACATGAACAGCATTCAAGCAGGGAATCCTCGAAGAATACCAGATGTCCTGTCCTGGGTGCCATTAAATCCAACAGGGGACACAGCACCTAGCATCTTCAGAGTTATGTTAGAAATATGGTGGCCTCAAGTATGATAGGAAACATGGCAGGAAGGGGTTAAACTGAGCCTGAGAAATAACAATGGCCCATCAAGCTGACAGGTAGATAGGGGGTGTTTGGTACCAATTGATCAAGGTGTAGCCTATACAAAAAGTAAAACAGAACTTTTATTCTATTAATTAGGCTGGATATCTTAAATAGAGCCTGCCTAAACCGCTCAACATGCAGGAGACCAAACGGTTAATGAGTGACATCTCCATGAAGAGAAGAGCCTCTAACTGCTATGCTGTAGATACAGTGTAGTCCTGCACGCCGCTGATAAGAATTTATAAAGCCGCTCTCTATTGGGCTGCTGCTAGCAGCGATCTCCTTGCGAATTATTGCTGACGACTGAAGCAGACACTGACTAGATGCTAGAATGCTGATCACAGAGGTCTGAGCCTTTAAATCCCTACCCTAACTGACGTTCACCACTTACACGTTTGCAATATTTGTAACATGTGGGACATGATCACCCCAAATTTAACATACAAGGTACCTTAGCAACAAAATATGACACAACTCATTAGGAGTGTTCTAAAGTGCCTCCCCAAATGACGGAAGGTGGGTGGTTTAGGGTGAACAGATTTGGGGTTAAAAGCAAGTGAGGCTGTGGGTCCCCCCCCCCATTGACTCTTTTACTCACAAGTTCCCCTTAAATTCCATGGAAATGCATTCCCTTGTGGACAGCTGACATGCCCGGTATGTCATGGGGTTAAACAAGCATAGAAACGAAAGAACGATTGCTTTCTTCACTCAGCTGATATGGCTGTAATGCCCTTCTTGTCCTGGAAAAATATATTTTGTGTGGGTACACTTAAACACAAACACCGCAGAATCATAAGGCAGCCATTGTCATGAAGGGTACAAAAATAAAACAGCCCTGTCTTTAAGGGTTTTAATGTCACGTGAGGGTCAGTGGGCAGGTAGTGTTTATGGAGCCTCCATGACAACACCAAAATCAAATGTGTTTTGTTTTTTCACATGCTGTGAATGAACAATATCTGATCTGACGTCATTACATAAGTAGCCTTGCTTCCGAAAACACACTGAAAAACGTTATCGGGAAAAGCGCTGTGTCTGTGCCACGTAATGATTCAATGCCTGTGTTCTGTCTAATTCTGTTTCCTCTGGTGGCGCTTTTGTGTCAGTATTTGTCAATCACTAATAAATCACTATGGAATATTTTGCATGCTCTGGTATTGTTAGTGCATCACATAAATCCAGCGCGGCTGTCTTTTAACTCGGTATTCGTGTGAGCAGGAATCAGAGAAGAGTTTGCTCGTGTGCTCCAGGAGAATGACGTTCGTTACACACGCCTGCCGGTTGAGCTAGGACTTCACAGGTGCATCTGGATCCGGGAGGAACTGATGGAGTTCAACAGAGGGGTAGAGAAAGATGCCCTGAATTCAGTGGAGGTGTTCAGGAGCCATGCCATAAGGTGAGATATCTGCAGGGGGTATTCAAAACCTGTGACACCTGTCTCAGATTAAAATATTAAATCTATCCAGTCATATTAAATCTATCCAGCCAAACTTGGCAACTCCTAACTGTTATGTATGGTAACATGTAAATGCTATGCATATAATCGGATCACACACACACATGCATGCAGGCATATCCTTCCATGCTGTACTGCTGCAGAGCATTTACATTAACATTCAAATGTTACTTGTACCTAGTGAGTGTGTATGTTAAAGGGACACTCCAGCCATCATATGTGCTTTAATGCATATAATAGCCGAGTGGTCCCTTCAGATATGCATGAACTTGTCTCTTTCCCTGCTCCCCGGCTATTTGCTTTGCAAGTAGGTGTGTTCAGCTGAACCGCAGTCAGTAATATCACTGACCCAGTGAGTGTTACAGGGGTACAGTACAGTTACAAAGTACTACTAATATTCTTTAGAAAGGCTGTCTGGAACAATGGAGTGTCCCTTCCGTTCCTGGAAATATAAAAGCTGAGTACATCACACTAACCCATCCTGACATAGCTGCGTTGTGGGGTAGCTGTGCAGGGAGTCAAGTCGGCAGTTACATTGTTTCTGCGCGGAGTGTAATTTGATAGAAATCTAGAATATGACAGCAAATGAAGTCTGCTTGTTTTTCCTGCTATGACTCAAGACTCTTGTATTGGATTCAGGATGGGTTTATGACTGCCCCGTGCATGTTTAAATTCTCGCTGTATTAGCATCTACTGCTTCTGCTGAGAGGCTTTTCCATTCACTACTACCCTGTAACTTCCGTACTAAACTCTGACTCTCTAGTTTTTGACTGACCTCTTGTTCTAACAAATCTCCTCTGAAATAAACTTCCCTACTGCACTTTGCTAAATCAACATCTCATTTTACTGTTCCTTCCAATATGTATGCTATACATATTACGTTCCCTTAGCCTCTGTTGATAATGGTAAATATATAAAGTGAAACAGAATGCATTCAATGCCACCAAAGACTCATCTGCTGCATGTTACAATGTTTTTTATCTTTAAATAAGAGGACTTTTTGTTGAAGCGTCTTAAAATCCCAAACAAAATCCAGTGCAGATCAGATGGATTATCCTCCCTTACGAGATCTGATGCAGTGATTAATAATCAATTCACTTGTGTTTTACAGGTGGCCCAACCTATACATTGGCCTTAGCACCATGGGGAACAAAATGTCCGTATTTAACATTCAGAGAGCCATTGAATATGGAATAGAGTCACTGGACAGCAGCCTATCCGAAGTGCATTCAATGCAGAGCCTGCCTTGGCAGCCTGGTACCAGTGTAAGCATTGAACTCATGACACATCCGGGGTACCCTAGCTTGCCCCATGAAGGGGGCTGTGGAGAGGGTCCAGATGATTTCTCACAGTCAAGTGAAAGACTTCACGAGTTAGAGGTGCTAAAATCCTCATTATTACAGAGTTATTTTAATAAAACTGGAATGTGCCTGTGTAGTTTCAAAGACCTTTGACAAATGAAACACCACAAAATAATCATCTTGTGCCTCTTAATCATCACTGATGCGTGCTATGTACTGGTTTTCAACATTGTTCTAGTACCATCTACCTCCTCCAGTAGTTCAGGGCTGCCCAAATGTAGATCTTTTGAGAATATACATAACTTGGCTTCTACTGACACAACAAGTGTAAGAGACTAGCACTGGCTGGTTCTATTTTACCTTGAACCATTTTTCTTTTTTTTGGCCAGCAGCTGATGTCAGGGGTTGCGTCTGATTAACAGGTTGTATGGTAACCTACACCAGAAACCAGCAGATTACATTTTAATCAGGTGAAGGGCGTTAATTCACATCCATAATTAGCGAGGGTACACACAACCTCTCGAAATGTAAGTGTGAAGCGCTGCAGCCTTGGTAAATGCCTTGGCCTATGCTTTCTACTGATCAAGTGAATTGCAGCCATAATAAAAAAGTGAAATATCCATGTCAGTTTTAATAATTACATTCTATAATGATAAATATTGTATACATTATGCGTTTGTATTTTTTTTTATAAAAACTGGTAAATGAATCCAAGGGAATACTGGCAGCATTCGGCCCGGGACCAAGCCCAGCCAAACATCCCGATGATGTTGCAGTCCAGAACGCATTTGGCCTACCCAATCCCCAATCTCTTTTTTCCTGTCTGACACACATTCACCAAGAAGAATGAAAGGCGGCAGCCAGTAAGCAGGTGAAAGCAGAACTCCCACAATTGTTTTTAATTACTAGCATATTAAAATTAAGTCAAAAAATACTGTGCCGTTGTTATTGTCATACTTCTTCGTACTAAACCAAAGAATGGCTCAACCTTGATAACCAGAGAAAATTAATCATGAAAATCTATGGAGGAACAGGTTAAACCCCAAATAGCAACTCCGGACTAAGAAAGAAAGCACAGCTACATTGTAATCAATAGACCACTATATATATGAATTACTGCAAAAGCACACAATTGATATGCATCTATTCATTCACTATTGGTTGTGTCATATTGAAGTTTTCCCATGATCTTATTAGATTCTGGCTGTTGGAAACAGTACCTGCCACGCTATGAGTATCGAATAATAATTTCTGGGGATTTGAATTGCTCACTTGATTTTAGCATTAAGTCTCAATTTTCTGCAACAGGCTAGATTTTAACGATACAAACGTATAATTTCACAGCAGGTAAGAACAACTAAGCACATCCAGTCTACCTATTTCTTTCTGATGGAGACACTCAGATCTTACATGACCTTTTTTTTCATAGCCGCCTTAGATTCTGTAGCAGTTTTACAGTCAGTACAATAATTTAAAATCACAAACAATAACATACTGGAAAGGTAAAGGAGAAGACAGCCCTGCTTTTGCGAGCTTACAATCTAGTCGGTGGTAGGAGAGAGCACTGCTTGCTTGGATATGGATGAGTTGATCGAGTCAGGATGATCTGTAGAGGTTGTTATAGGTAAGCATATTGTTATTTCAAAACCATTTTTTTAAAAAAATCTGGTTATTCTGCCCCATGTCCTATTTGGGACATATTTAAAGCCGGTCAAGCGGACTGCTTTAGGGGCAGAGGTGGCATAGGCAGACTGTTTCAGGAGCAGAGGTGGCACAGGCATGCTGTTTCAGGGGCAGAGGCCTACCACGTCAATGTCTGGCTCAGTGTATAGTGATAGGAGTTACGCTGTACCACCATCAATGTCTAGCTCAGTATACAGTGATTGTTAATGTTATTTTTTTAAACTTATTTATCATTTATTTGTTTTTTAAGATTCCTATTTTTTTCCAGTTGACATACAGTTTACCAATTTGTGACAAATATTCTTGCCAACATTAATTTTTTTTGTGTTGGGTGGTGTCACATACAGGATCTGCCAAATACTCTAGGTACGCCCCCTGGGTGTATTACATGCTCTACAGGGGTTCCTTCCATCTTCCTTGTTGATGTCTCTGTACAGAGGTTCAAAGTCCAGTCTCATGGAGAAGAAAGGTGTAGGTTCAGTAGTAATTTAGGATAAGAAAAGGTATAAGGTGAATTGGTTAAACAGTGTGTATAGGAACAGGTGATGTATGGAGTCACCTACCAGATCTTATGCTGTTCTGAGCAGTTGCCTTGGGAACTCCACTGTATAGTGAGTAATAATAAGATAATGTAGAGGTGGTAGATCAGCAGAACAACCTTTCAGAGATTTGGCAGGGGTTACAGTAAGGGGATGCAAACACGCATGGGATATGATTACATTATTACCAGGAACTAATTAAGTCTTTACATCAGGGAACATCAACATCAACCTGTTGAGGCATGGACTCCACTAGAGCTCTGAAGGCGTGCTGTGGTATCTGGCACCAAGACATTAGCAGCAGATCCTTTAAGTCCTGTAAGTAGTGAAGTGGGGCCTGCATGAATGCATCACTGTAACATAACAGCATTAACTTTACACATGCCTGCCCATACGCACACATATAAACATACACTGCTAGTACACACGCCTGCCCATACACACACATGTACACATACACTGCCCTTACGCACATACAGGGTCATACTTGCCATTACAGCACCCCTTTCTCCCAATCGCCTACCTTTCTACTCATCCATCTTCCGTCTTCCACCTCACTCCAAACCTCTGTTTTGGTGCTTTCTAATCACCATGCGCCCGCAATTGATGCAGAGTGCTGGGATACGACGTAGCTCAGCATCAATTGTCAGGGTGTAGCGATTAGGGAGCACAGAAGCCAGGGTCTAAGTGATGAACCTCGCGCTCCTTTAATGTTGGGCTGGAAAGAGGGAGATTGCGATCTCCCCAACAGGCCCTGCTTAGCTGCGCCTCCTACCCACACCACCAGTCACGGTGCCTGGATGCGCACTGTACTAAGCCACCACAAGCGCTGGTTTGGGAAGCAGGTGCCCCAGGGCAGATGACAAGCGTCCACCTGCCTTGATGTGGCCCAGACGACTGGCCCAGGGGAGGCAGCCTCACCGTTCGCCCCCATATCGATATGCTGGTGTTCTAGGGGCTCGGCCACTGGGCAACTGCCCAGCGTGCCCATGTGTTAAGACCGCACTGAGCCCTGCTCATATACAGTTGACGTAAGATCTCCTATTAAATGTTACACATGGCCAAGTGCAACAGTACTGCAAATAAGTGGTTTATTTAATAATTTATAAGAGAAAACCAATAGCCTTTCAAATGTAACAACCGCAAATAAACATATTTTTGGATCTAAATAATAACAATAAAAATCACTAAATATATTGGGGTGATTTATATAGGTACTGCAACTACGTGTCGATCCAATGCCTAACATTGTGCATGGAGGATAATGGCAAGTGGAAACAGAATTTGGAGCTTTTGTACTTCCTTTTGTTGATGGTTTTGTTTTTTAAACAAAAAACTGACAAATATTTATATGACATGCTATGACTTGATTCTCACCTTTTTGTTCACATATCCAAATTTGATGTGACTGATCCATTCCAAAATCATAATTTTATGTGTATAATGCATTTTCACACTTGTCACCTTTATAATAATAAAAATCACCTTTGTTTTTACAAACTATAGAGGGCTGGTTATACATTTAAAACATTAACTTATTTAATATATTTCTATGCGCAACAGCCAAAGGTATAAGTTAGCCTGATATTGCAGGAACTTCTCATTCTACATGACCAGTAAAAATGTCTAATGGGTTGCAATTTCATACATATTACAAAAGTAACCTTGTCAACAGGAACACGACTTATTCCAGTTGTCAACTAATTAGCAACTTCAATTATCCATACAAATGTACTATTGCTAGTAAATGAAAAGCCTACCATCGGGTAAATGCATGCCAAACCAAGACGATAGTTTTCTGGGATTCTTGAATTATATATCCCCTTATAGACTTATAGGAACCGTGATGCCAATTTGGGTCTTGCAGGTCCATTTGTCATCTCAGAATGTTATATGCGTTTAAAAGCAGCTGCTCAGCATGGACACATTAGGATTTTGGTGCCACTGCTTCTTAAAGCTGTAAAAATGTTGAGAAGAATGCCACAAATATTCATCTACCAGAAAGAAAATGTATAAAATGAAATGTTTCTCTGGAACATGCATACCTTTGCACTATATAGAGGAGGTTTGAGTGTTTAATAAGATTGCAGAGAAATGTAAACCATACAGCCGGTTATATTTTAGAAAGACACCGTGCAATCTTCAGGTCCTTATGTCATCTACTGAATAACTATATGTCACACACAAAAAACCTCAACCAATGTATAATTGGTTGTCGTTAAGGTAAAGAATTGCGATAAGTTCATAAATAAGTCTAACCAACAAACCTACACCCAGTGATCCGAGTTGGCATTGCTGAAGAACCCCTTAAAAACGCTTATAATAAAAATCAATTCTGTTACCTAATATCTCCTAGAACTACGGTACAAATGCCTAGGCCGTGGGGATGTTGTGGGTGGGTGCTCACAAAAACAGAACCATAATTGGGTATATAAAATATGCAACCATAAAAAAAAAAAAATCTGTGATCTCACTCAATTTTTATTTATATATTACCAATATATCAAAGGTTTGCTCAATACAACTGTCACTACTGGTCTTTTGAAGAAATCAGATGTTCATTTATTTCTATTATAAAAAGTAGACTGGATAAACATTGTTTTCTGTATGTCTCAAAAACATGGGCGCACTTATGTTGGTTCTTTTACGCAACTATTTTTTGCTCTTCCCTATAAATTAATGTCCATGCCAAATGGAGCTAAAATGCTCCTCCGAGACAACAGCAACAAGGAAAAAATAGCGCCAAGATTCTGGTTGCAGTGAGTTTTATAAACAGTTGTAACAAGTTCTGAATACATCTAAACCCTCATCTTATTCACCATTAATATACAAATACAGAAGCGTCTCTACTCAGCCCCCCCAAACCACCTGCCTTCAATGTACTTTGAACCCTTGCGTGTTAGTAAGGTGTAAAATCTGTTGAGAGAAACCACCTGAAGATTCAGACCCAACCCAGCAAATCAATATTCCCCTTCATTTAACTATTACAACATCGGCCAGATTTACAGAAAAACGGGCTCATTTCCAGCATTTAGAATTTTTTTCCTTTTTTATTTTTTTTATTATCTTTATGTTACAAACTGAAGGAGAACTTACCGCGTCCCACAAAGCACAGTGCAACATTGAAAGAAAGGAAAACTAAGAGCCAAATGTTCAACTATACCCTCCCTTGGAAGGGGTCTGCGAGGGCCAGGTGATTGTACACCCTTCGGTGTCAGGCGTAGGACACTTTCTCTGACACTGAAAGGATAACAGCGGGAGGAGTAGTGACAAACTAAAATCAAATAAAGGACCTTTGTCTAGGAGTGTCCACAATGTAATTGGTGGAAGATATTTTTTTTAAAATGCAGCTATACACTGAAACCCTAGGATAACAAATGCAAATGTTTTTGCGAGAACATTTTGAGTAAGAAAAACAGGAGAGAAAAAAAATGTAGAACATTAAGTATGGCAAAGTAGTAAATTAATTTGTTGGGACTTTGTTTTAACACATAAAAGCAGAACTGTACTCCCATGTTTTAATCCTCCTCTTTACAAGTTTATCTAGATAGAGTTTGGTGAAGAGCTTAACCGCAGGGTTGACTCTGTGCCTCCGTTCCATGATCCCTCGGAGTCCTGCCTCATGTGTTAATTTCATGGTGGGGTGAGGGAGGGGATTCTGAACTCACTGACTCCATTTCTTTAGTTGCGTTTTTTTGAATTTGTGTTTGTGTTTTTTTTGTGTGTGTGTGTTTTCCTCTGGCACTCGGCCCCAAATTTCTAGTCCACTGGCCGCTTCTCTCCATATTTCTTTGTAAACTCTTCGGCATTCTTACAGAATTTTTTACGGTCCTTTGAGTATTCTTCGGCTAGATCTGCACGCAGTGGGTGCTCGGGTTGTGGGTCGTTGACCAGGGCGATGAGAGACTGGATGACTAGGACAAGAATGAACACAATGAGATTAAACCGGTGAAAGTGGGAAAAAAAATCATCTCGATGAATGCACCACGCCATCCTTACAAAATTGTTTCCCCGAAGGCCAATTCCAGCTTGCAGCTTCCCGAGAGGCAATTCATTTAAAATACCACTGACAAGCATAACTTCCAACTGCTACTTTGCAATGATAAATTATACATTATATAAAAGCTTTGGACTGTAGAGCTTGCTTATGTATGAATTGGATTCTGCTCTACCCTTTCACACTTTATCCTGCACTGACCTTTGTATTTGTGCTAAAATCATAACCTTACACCATTCAAAAAGCATTATTGTCCCACTACTCTTACAGTAAATCACCATAGCTCCACAAATGCTGCTTTCTTAATACATTGCCTTTATATAAGTTCATCATTACTGTGCTAGAGCTAGCTAGTGGAAAAACACTGAATGAATACTGTTGGGAATAAAATAAAATAGAATAAGCTATAGTAGTATATACTGAAATATTTGAAACTTGAAAACTAAGGTGTATTTGTGGACCAATACACGTTGAATCAGCACTACACAGTTCACACAGGAGGAATAGTGCACACTAACAGGACACAGGGTGCTGGGTTGTATGACTAGTGGCATTAGTAGCATTACAGATGACTGGTCACACCTTATAGAGAATTGTGTACAGTTCTGGGCATCTCATCCCCAGAAGGATATTGTGATGCAAACATTAACATATAAAACAATTTAACAAAACACAACAGGGCAGTTTATTCCAAGGGACGATAAATATTAGAACAAGAGGTCATACTCTAGGACTAGAAAGTCTGAGGCTTGGATATAATTCAAGGAAGGTTTACGTTACTGAGAAGATGGTAGATTAGTGGAACATCGTCCCAGTAGAAGTGGTAGAGGTTAATAATAATATTAAACATCCATGGGATAGGGATTGGACTAGACAGTTTGACAGTGTGTACATTAGGACAAACTAGCAGACTAGATGGGCCAAACTGGTTCCTATCTGCCATTGGATCATTGCTAAAAAAAACCCTCTCTCCCAGATGGAGTATGGGATAAGGCACTTTCAGATCATATATATTGAATACTTCTTACTATGTGAGTTTTGTATTCAATATGTACGACTTCAATAAAAAGTTAACAAAAAAATCCTCCATGATAGATATTCACCACCACCTATTAGATATTCTGTGGGAATAATTTTGACAGGAAGGATATTGCCATAATATTATGTATCGGTTAAACTATTGTACATATTACATGCTACATGATTACTAAAATGATTAAGAACGAATGCCAGAACATTTACATTTAAAAAATGCCTCGACAGTTGAATTTAAATCAGATTGATATATTGGTTCATGAATTCCAATTACACGTGACACAATAGGTGGCACCTATAATTCAAACAAATTTTGATTCTCACCTTGGTCGGTTTTGGTTGCTGGTTTCCAGTTTTCAGCGCTGATCACTGGCAGGCATACCTGACCCTTCTCATCAATATTCGGATGGTAGATTTTGGTTTTAAATGTTATCTTCGGTGGTTTGAATGGGTACTCCGCTGGAAAGTTAATTTCAATCCGAAAAGCGGCTTTGTCATATGGAGGATTGTCCTGGTGTGACGAGGAGGAGGTTGTTAGAATTAGGGGATGCAACCTTATGTGAACGATTTATACACGGGATTGGTGGATTATAAAAAGGAATAATATATACATGGGGGTAGGTGGATTGTAAAATGCAGCAGTTACAAAGTGCTGTCAGAAAAATGTGCGATATAGAGTTGGAAGATTAAAAGAAAGGACAAAAAATGTATGGATTCTGTGCAGTCTTGTATAAATTAATAACAGGTTAAACAGCCTTGTGATGCAAGAAAAGGACTTGTGTGTTTATGTATGTATGTATGTATGTATAATATATACACACACTATGACCTTTAAAGCATGAGCGATACAGGTGTGGAGCCATCACCATTTACCAAACTAGGATGTGAAGGCTGTCAAACCATCCACTGCTCAGCGATCTGACTACAGGAGAAATAAATGTATAGGAAACAGAGACACATGTACATCCCACCAAGGCTACCAATACATGGGCCATATACTCACTGGCACAATGAGTCCCTGCCAGGTCAGCAAATTGGCTTCATCCACCTGAATATTACGGAAATTTTTCATCCCAGATTTGCGGATCTCTTCAAGCTCCTGGACAAGGAAAACAACATATTAATTGATGATGGTTCAATTCAGCAACAGGAGACCTTCGTGGCCATTAGCAACCTCCGGGGGGGGGGGGGCTGGACAAAAAGGTAACTTTCAGTTTAGGAAGGAATGTCCACAAGCCCAGTAAGAAGCAGCGCAAAAAAGGCAACGAGTAATATTTTAGGAGCTACCTGCCTCTGGATATTTGCCTGATTCTCTGGCAAAGCCATGGAGCTTGGGTGTCACCCATTACCAGTACCCTCATGGTTAATTTGGCTTTAAGAATGTTGCCTTCAGAAAAGGGACTATAAATGTTTTAAGAAGTAGTGTACTAGTTTTGGTGCTTTTAGATGTATTAGTGTGGGAGTTTTTTTTACCAGTGCAAGCAAAACCTTACAGAACCTGGTTTTAGCCTAAGGACAGCCACATTTCTTCAGTCCTTGCCAATATCAACGCTGCAGGACTCTCCATGTGCACCATTATTTCTGTAAAACTGTTCTACCATAAACATCAAGTCCAACTTAAAGTGTTAGTTAACCAGTTATCCTATTGATTCTAAGGATCTAAACACATGGACAAAAGTGTCACTGGAAATTCTTCCACCAATCTTTTTCCTTGTTTGATATATGATGGACGTTTTTAAAATTCAAGAAGAACTGTCACCTCATGTATGAAGACATCCATGCAAAGGCACCTCTACCACCAACTGCATGACATAACAGCCAGGTTTGCCACTACTTTAGTTAGGTCATCTATCAAATTCTCTTCTCAGACACAAACCCTGAATACATAATCCAGAGACACCCCCCAAAAACAAAACAGCCACAATGTAATAAAAGTGCCACTAGTGGTCACCCTATGCACCATCACCCCTTAAATCTATCTGGATTATAAGATTGTTGAGTAGGATCTCCTCAGCTTTTGTTTCTGTAGCTCCAAATGGTTATGTCCTGCATACACACTGCACAGCGTTGCAGAATATGATGGCGCTATATAAATCAATACTTTTTAAAGAGCTTTTCTTTCATTGCTTTAGGAATTTCAACTCTCTTCAAAAAGCATGACAAGCTTAAATAATTAAGTACAGACGCTGGTGCAATCTGCCAAACTCACAGCACGGCTAAAAGTACCGGTGAGTTAAGTCCCTAAAACGCCATGCTTGTTTATGTTGACCAAGACTCCTGGCAGGTGTGACATTAGAAAATGTGTATGCATAAGGGGGGCTCTCATTAGACCCCTGGAAATCTTGCTTGAGCCAGAGCTGGATCTGAATGCAAGCAATTGTGCTCTGCTGAACAGGAGAATACATCTTCTGCGATGTAAAGGAAGGTCTGTTTTAAGGTAACACTCAGCGGTTAGATGCATTAGAGTGCATACGAGGGCTGGAGAATAACAAATATATGTTTGAGACATGCCTAAGAGACCCCAGAGGAACCTTGCTACAGAAGCAGCAGTCTTCTCTTGTTGCTCAGTGAGAAAGCCTAGCATTAATCAGAAGGAAAACAACCCTAAGAATGCCACTGGATGGATGCCATCTGCTTTTATATCAATTAAGGACCCTATCGGTTATTTCACAGTAAGCCTGAAATATTGTCCAGCCAGGGCTCCAGGCACCCCCTGTACATCTGCACCGGCCGAGGGAGGAAGCGGCATATCGTTAAGAAATTGATCCAAAGTACGTCTGTTCCTGTGGATGCTTTGAATGGAGACATGGAGGAGCTTTCACTGAATTGGGAACGGGCAGATCTGACATCTCCACCCCAGGCTTCACTATACATTGAACTGAGACGGCCCTGCGTAATGCATAGCCGGCCCTTCTGAGATTAGTAGAAGCAGAGAAGTAGACTTATCAAGGCCAGGGAAGTGTCATAAAAGTATTGGAGACATTGGATTTTGTAGCTTTTGATAAAAGAACATTAACGTTATACTATTTTTTTGTTTATTTTTTTTTAACAATCTATCATGACATCTAGATCCCATAGCAATTATAATGCAGTTTCACTTAGAAGCAAAAGCGAGACTAGTTTTTTGTTTTTTTTTAGTAAGTTCCTTTATCCTTCATCGTAACGATAGCAGAACTTCCTCACATGACACGGTAGATCCCTCATAATTCACAGGGTAAAAAAATGTAATTGGCTTCCAGTGGGGAGAAAATAATGGTAGCCATTGCTGGGGCGACACTATATATTACTCAGCAGAAATTAGGAGCTTGAAGCGGAATCTCCACATTAAAGTCTGTTATTTATAAAAATGATCAGGAAAGCATGCCACTTTCCTACATGCCAGCAGAGCCTTTTGTGTACACTGCAGCAGCAGCGCTTATTCCTTAACATACATCTGACTGGGGTGATCCGAATTTACACACCCGGTATACCGGTCTATGGATCAAGGAGGGATATTTATACCCGGCTATGAAACCAGATTTGGGACCGGATCCAACTGTGTGAACAGAGCTGTGAGGAAACCGAAACTACCCGCTGTGACTTTCCACCAGGAAATGTACACCGCCAGCCGGCATTCAGAGTCATCTCCACCCGGATACATCCCTCCTCGCTGCGTTCTCTCTCCGGTGCTCGTGGGACCCAGAGACTCATGCCCGAGAGACAGTACTATACAGGAGCCAGCTCAGCCCGGTCACACAACCTTATTTCATCATCTTACACCCGGAGGCTCCCCAGGCCACACAACGACAGCCAGGGCTTGCCGGCGGAAGATACACGGGCCACACTTACACAATCCCATGCGGCCCGGCAGCGCAGGTTCCCGCCGTAGCTTACACTAGACCGCACACTCAAGCTACCCACTACCCCTGGGCCAAGGAGTGCCGGGCTCAGCGGTGGCGCGGGTGGAGGCCGAGGATTTGCGGCCTGTGTCTACAACGATTATATTTACAGACGTCTGGTATCGGATTCCGATATGGGATTTGGTTCACGTCGGGGATCCTAAAAGAACCTACGGCCCTACACACCCGCCGCCTCAATGATAGAGCCGCCCTATCTCCCCACCATTACCTTCATCAGCCTCCTGCTGGCCGCCATCTTGGATCTGAGTGGATTTCCCCACAATGCATTGCGGCTAAAGGGCCGGCACTTCCTGGTGCGCCTGTGCCGGGTCACCGGGCAACCAAAAGGGGGGTGTTTAAAACATGTGGGTAACCCGGTTGGATCCCTAACATGTTTGTAGAGCTCACACTGTACACATATAAACGTTTACAGAACATAAGATGACGCCCGGTAACTCGAATAAATGCAGTATAAATCTATTTCTTGTGAACGCCTACTTTTATAAATGGCCTAAAGTAGGATCGTTAGTAATGTAGATGAAGCGTCTCTTAGATTCTAATTTAAGTTAAGCAAAATGAAGTAAAGATTAAATGTGCATTCTGTGTCATACATGTGTCATGACTAGTGACACTCCCTGTATATTTACATGTACACACATCAGTTGCTGGGTGTTACACAAGACTTATGCGCTGGGAGCTATTCATGTGCAGTATTTACTTAGGATGTGATGAGGGGCCTTTAAAGGATTTGAAGGTGTCATTATATATGTTCTGCTGAGATACATGCTAATAAGTGTGTTTATATCTAGAATGTATATCTATAGTGTTACAGACTACAACCATCATCCACTATAGGGGTGCGATATAAAAATGGAACACTAACAAAACGTGCGAAAAGGAAATATCAACCCTTTTACATAGCCGCGCTACGGATGTAATGTTGTTGCCTTTGGGGTCTATTCACTAAATTTGTGTGGTTTCCGGTACTTCAATAATCATTTAGAAAGTGCAACTGCAATGATCTTCTGTTGCAGAAATAGCTTGTTGGCCTTGTATAATGTGTAGATAACCCATTTGCGTCCGGTGACGTACCAGGTACGTCATGCCTAAGCGGGGCTCATTCGTTCTGTGACATACCTGGTAAGTCATGCATAAATAATGCCCCCACGTCACCACAATTGTGATCGCAGGGGTGCTGCTGCACAGGCGTCTGGGAAGACGAGCACAGCCACCCCGAGCCTTTGATCACTCCCACAAGAGTGATTCTGCAGGCAATCGCATTCCCAGTTGCCACAGGCAGATTCAGGGAAGGGGTTTGTGATTTTAACACAACATTCCCCTGCTGCATAATCGCTCCATGAGAGTCACAGTGCAGCATTAACCCCTTCAATGCGACATTTTAGGGGTTAATACCCTTTTTATACGGGGCTCTGCTGCTGCATGCTCCAGCAACAGCAAAAAAGAGGCCCCACGAGCCCTTTGATCACTCCCACAGGGGCGATCATAGAAGCTCCTCCCCACCATTAAGAGCGATCGTGCAGCGTTAACCTCTTCAATGCCGCAATTGTGTATGACGGGATTGCAGGGGGTAATATTTGTCCCCACAAGCTTGTGGGGACTAAATATCAGTCAATGCTGTGCTCCTATGGACCTCCTATGCCGTTAAATACAAATTTAAATAAAAAAAATAACACCTCAAGGGTTCTTCCAGGTCAATTGCTGTGAGTTAAGGATCTGCAGCAGTTAAAACTTTTTATTTCACAGCTTTACATTTTGGTGTCACTGTTGGGTTCTAGAAATATTATCCCGACGCTATTGATACATAGGCATCATCACAATTTTCTTTGCCTTTTTCATGTTGTCTTTATTGCATACATATATTTTTTTTAATCCATTAATTTATTATCGACAGGGGATGTTACATACATTTTTTGTATAATTCTCCCCCATTCCCGCTGGAAGTATGTTTGTTAGCCTGTATGGGAGAGATGCAAATAATTGTTACTTTTAACTCATGTGAAACATAAAGTGCCTATGTGTATCCGTTTCTACGCAATCTACAGGAAACGCAAACATTGTATGACAGTTTTCACCAATACCTGTTAGACAGCACAATATCTGAGATGATTCTAAATTAGGATGAGCGAGATCCTTTTACGTGTTAACACTTCAAAAGCACGTTGCAAATAGGGTTATTCTCCAAATAATGAGTTTTAGGTGAGTTGCAGTAAGATGAAAAGTGACATCTCACTGCAGTAAACATACATAATGCAAGCCAGGTCAGCAGGTTTATCGCCCTAAGGGGTGCGGTAGCCTTCTATAATGTCAAATTCATATGGTTAGATGTTGTTTATTAACCTTACAACAAATAAACACACATCAATGATTCAAAAAAGTAACTCCCTGTTAATGGTAACCAAATATTTTTAAAATGAATCCTCATGCAAACCATCAATAAAAAAATATAATTTAAATTAACTAAAATTCAACAACTATTGTGTTAGGAAAAAATCATTGGTTTGCAGATACAACTTTGTACAGCTTTGCCACCAATCAGATGTGGCAAGTTAATTAATTCAATATTTTCAGCCCAAATATGTCTTCTGTTTAGCCAAAAGATGGCTTCCATTCTGATAGAGATAACTCAGTGTTGTTGGACCCAAAACCAAAGATTATTCCTCCATAGATTTTCTCTAGTCAGTATCTATGTGATCAAGACTGAGCCATTCTATTATTTACCACAGGTAAAGTATGAGTGGGGTGTTTGTCTAGTAGATTAGGCTACAGTAAAACAGGTAGAACATGTATAGATAACTAATATGCATACCTGGGACTTTTCTGGCTCCGGCTACCCCAGAGCCCCTTGTGGGATGCGGGTAGGAGGTCCAGTTGACATCGCAGTGGGTGGTGTCACTGATGTTGTGGGTAGTCCTGATGACATGCAATTGTTGGAGGCGAGATGTGCAGGGAGCGGGGGCTTCCGGCAACGCCAGGCCCGGAGTTTCCCTGAAGCGACCCGGAGACCCAGGGAAACGGCACCTCATTCGGAGTCTCCAGACAACCCCCTTTCCCAGTATTCCAATATGTAACTGCCTGAAAACATTATATTATGCAAAAAACAGAACTATTTTTTTTTATTATTTTTGATATTATGATATCATTTTTTATGTTATGCTAGTTGTAAAAAATGGTGGGAGGTTCCCCTTCAAATATCCATCTCCTGAATCTTTTGCAGGTTTCATCAAAGTCTTGGGCTGTACCTTCAAAATTCACCATGGACTTCCAGTCTGTTCAAAGTGACAGGAATGGAGCACTAGCCCACCCTTCTCCCCAATTGTTTCACCACGGGGACGGATACACATGATTTGAGCAGCGCCTGCGCACAAAATCTAAACAAAGCATCAGCCTTGGCTGTAAAATGGCACAATACATGAATTCACACACATATTTTTTTTTAATGTAGGCGCTTGTTTACGAGAAGTTGCCATTGGTGTACAGTTTAGTATTTTTTATGATGCTGTTGGTGTGGCTGATGTAATTTGATGCATCTTGCTGGAAGATTGGCCACGGACAAGGAAATCTGGGGATATATAAAGCAAGCTGTCTATCTGTTAAATATTAACACATTAAGGTAAATACAGCATGAAAGGTCTGAAATCGACAAGCGACTAGGTTTCCTTCAAATGCGCCACATGCATTATTCAGTTTATTGGTCAGTTTATGTGGTGGTTGGGTAGCAGTTATCTGAAAACCATGTTTGGGGCGATGCGCAGTCAAGATGTAGCAGTGATTTTAATGCACTGAAGCCCAAGCAGCAACATATTGGGTTTGGCAGCTCTTTAGTAAGAAAGCTTATATTTTGTGACATGGATGGGGGTTTGGCATCCTCCACTATCTGGGAATAATCACTTTTCCCACATTCAACAGATGTTATCGTGAGGGATTTTTTGGTATGTGATTACTGGTATAGAGGTGTGATCCAGAAGAAGGTAGACACAGGGAGTGATTTCTCACTCCAGATATTCCTAACAGTTATATAATAATGTGCTGGGAAATCTCTGACATCCTACTTACCATGTGCTATAGTTGTGTAGTTTTTTGAGATGTACACAACTAATCCAAATGGAAAACAAAATCCTTAAAATATAGTCACTTTTCTTGAGGTTGGAAGCACCTTATATGAGCTCATGGTGGACCTTGTATCATTGACCGGTAAGCAGGCAAAACTGGAGCAAATAATGAAGAGCAGAGGAGGTGGTGTGCTGTAGCTCTGGAGCTATAGTGTCTTTATCAGGCTAGTGGCTTTTTTTAAGGTACAGAATGCATGTACTTTTGATTGCACTTGCCATTTGTGATGCTGTTTTGTGGTAGTTTGTAGTCCTTTTTGTTATTATCGCTACATACATTGCTCTGCCTCACTTCCTATTCTTACCCCTTTTACTTGTATAAATACATGTAATCAAAGAACTGAAATGTTGAAGACTAATACTCAGGGATAAGCTCATTAGGTTTCCTTATGTTGTGAGTGCATTTCCACAGAGCTAGAGGATAGCTCATCTGTTTTGCAAAGCATATGGTCGTTTTATGTTTCAAGCCACCTGTCTTTAAAGGGACACCCCTTCTTTAAAGAAAGAAAAAGAAAGAAAGAAAAAAAAGAAAGAAATAAAGGGACACCCCACCTATTGTATGCACTATAGTGCATATGATAGGTAAGCATTTAGCCGTTCTGCAGAATCCCCTCCCCCACTATTCTCCTCTTTCGCTGCCCATAGCTTATTGGCTTTCAGGTTAGGTCTTTGAATGAACACATCTCCTGGCTACCACTGCACACTTACTGCCAGCCAGGTGCAGCGCTGACTTGTCCAAGAGTTCCTAGTGGATCTAACGAGACCCCCATGGCCACATACAGAAAGTGTTCCTATTGCTATCAGTGGGAGTGCTTTCTTGCTCGACTGAGTTTATTCATACGCCAGACATACATTTAATTTACAAGGCATTTTGACAAAGCACAGAACACAAACTTTTACAACTTCACCATGTATATACAGGCATGTCATTTGTACAATCAACATATTTCACATCATAAACAATCATGCATTTGTAGGTACTGTGTTGCAGCATATAACCTACAAGTATCTGCACATTAGTCTGTACCATATTATAAAGAAGCAACAACATAGCACAAAAAAGGAAACAGTTCCAGAGAAGCAGTGGTGTTATGGCAGGAGTGACACCTGGGGTTAAGGGAATCAGATGAAAGGTACTGTAGCAGTTAGTCTTCCTCCTTGAGACTGTCGATGATGGAGTATCAACGTGTGACAGTGATCTGTTCCCTACATAGCATCAGGCGGTTCCTAGCCAACCACAAAGTGTCCTTAACACAAACCATTTGCTTCTTCAATGGGACCCTCTGTGTGAGTTCCTGGAAAAAGTCTATACAGAACAGAGTGTATTTGAGTTCATTTTCCAGGTATCCCAGCAAAGTCGGTGCAAAAGAACACTGCCAGTGTAATGTAATGAAGTATTCTAGATTATAATGCACTGTGGGCCGTGTCTGTATCTGCCCAGCCCCATAGCATGCGTGAATGTCCTTAGGAGGAGGCCTCCCTTGATGGCCATCCATGCAATGTCCTTGTGTCTATTGGTCAACTGGCTTGATGCCACGTTAGTCCAAACAGTCTCTGCTATGGAATCAGGGAGCCCTGGAATCTGCGCCATGATGTCCTTGGCTCTGATGAGCTTATTAAACCACCCCAGGTGAACGCAAGTCCAGTTTTACTCTATCTAGTTAGTTTTCCTTGATACACTTGATAAAATCCAGGTGAAAAGGGTGTATTCCCGTTGTAAAGAATGGAGCTGTCCCACTTTTCCTATTACACACTGCTCTAGAGGGAGTGCGGGTAAAAGCTGGACAAAAAAGTTCCCCCCAGAGTCCTACGCACACAGTTGCATGCAAAGGGGGGCTTCAGCCAAGTTGGTATGTTGGGCACCCCCTTGCCAAAAGTGGTGCTAAAACAAGATCACAGTAAGAGCCGTGTACTGTAGCTTTGGAACTGCAGCATCTCCTAAAGATAAAGAATGCATATTAATGCATTATTTGTTGGTAGGACTGCATGGGACAGAACAACAGGCAGTGAAAAATGACTCTGGCCAATATGGAATCATTACTAGAAATGAACAAACTTTTAACCAAAATATTCAACCAACATTAATTAAGTGACATGGGATATAATCAGAACAATTAAGGGTTGCTATGAGTACAACCGTATCACTACATAGCACCATAAAACCAGGAAACTGGCAAGAGCAAAAATAGCCTTCCAACAGCACGTACTTCATACGCTTCATTTCATACGTCATCAAATTGCAAAATAATCTGAGTAAGCTTTATTCTGGATTACACAATTTCCTTGAAGGTTGACATTTAATCTGATTATCATGCTTCTTTATTTCTTAATCAGAGAACAATTATAAAATATATTTTTTTAAGAAAATACAACGAAAACATCTAGTTAGGGATTTGGTTTATTCCAGCAGAGTTAAATACCAATCCTGCAAAACTAATGTATTTGTTCAAATATAAGACAAAATTTTTTCAGAGAAAATGCTCTGAAAAATACCCCTTATGTTATATTCAAGGTTGTTTTATAATCAGATCTCAAATATAGGGGGTAAACACAAAAAAATAAAAAAAATAAAAAAATAAAATAAAATAAAAAAATAAAATAAAATAAAAATAAAAATAAAATAAATAAATAAAAAAATGCAAAAAAAAACACAAAAAACACAAACCCCCCCTCCCTCTTTTTTATTTTTTTGTGTTTACTTGCTACACTATTAGTGTTGTTTTTGTTTCTCTCCATGTATATGCGCTCCATGGTTATCGTGTTGTGTCTTTGAGCACCTTGAGGAAGGGTGTTTTCTGGAAGCTGCTATCTTGGAGAGTATTCTTTATTAGTATTATTTTGTTCACACGTGGATTTTGGATTTATCCTTGTTTTATCTATACTCAAATATAGGTCTGACTATAAGACTAAGATCCAGATGCCCCGAAGTGCTGCAGGGGACCTGGATCCTCCTCTCTGGCAGCAGGTAAATGTCTGTGCGATGTGTGTAGACAACCTCCGCTTCTGCCCTGCACTTCTGCCAGGGCTTCTATGATGGAGTGCCGGCTTCACATGACTTTCTGGTGCTCAGTCATAGAAGCCCCAGCGGAATTGCTGGGCAGAAGCGGAGGTTGTCTACTCGCATCGTGCAGTCGTTCACCGCCTGCCCCCACTAGACACCAGGGAGTCTGAAGCTTGGGAATGCATTGGTAAGTTGGGGGGTGCAGAGTGGCATATAGTGGGTATAAGGCATACCTGGGGGGGCAAAGTGGCATATAGGGTATAAGGCATACCTGGGGGGGCAAAGTGGCATATAGGGGGCAGAGAGGCATATAGGGGGCATAAGGCATATCAGAGAGGCAGAGTGGCAAATAGGGGGTATAAGGCATATCTGGGGGGCAGAGTGGCAAATCTGGGGGCAGATGTGCATAACAAGGGGGGCAGGTTGGCAAATAAAAGAAAATAAAAACAAGAAATGCATTTTGCTCAATCATAGTTTTTATTAAATATAAAAAGATAGTTTACATGTGAATTAATATTTACTAGTAAAACATTTTTTCTATAGGGTAGTCTTAAAGTGAGGCCTTTTCTCTTTTTCCTAAATTAATATTCAAATTTTGGGGGGCTTCGTCTTATAATCGGGCAAATACGGTAATTATCTCCCTGTTTTGAAGTCACCGTCCTTTTTGGCAGTCTCTCTGCCAAAGAGGCAAACATAATCAAAAACCTGTGTTAATTGTGACAAGTAGTAATGATGGATTTACTCACTGGCTTTTCATTTGATTTCATCCCTTAAACGTCATTGTTTAGGTTTATGAAGTACATATCAAACTGTAAAATCTAGAAAAGTAACAAATCCCCTTTATGTATTACAAGTACCAATATATTGACAAAGTCACATCCTCTCTGCCTTCTATTTATGGGGCTTTATTTTCTTGTGTTTATTCTGTCACTTTTAATGAAGTTATGTTTTTTTGACGTTATCTCACGCCTCCTCTTCCTTTTGTCTGCGTTTGTGAATTAGAAGAGTTTTTACATTTAGGAAATAAAGGCACATTCTGGTTAATGTTAGAGTATACTGATATACTAATGAGTGTCTAATAATGCTTCTACTACCCCCTTAATTTTAATGGAAGGGTTTCCCATCACCTTTACCCACCATAACTTATGTAATGGTATTTTTTGGCTACCCCAAGCCTCAAGTATTAAGCCAGTATCACAACCTCATGCTGACGAATCCCATTAAGGATGAAACAGCTGTCCATGAGTGGTGATCTGGCTATTGCACCTCTTACCCGGGGTTTGTCTAAAGGGTGTCCTTTACAGTGGGCAATTACTCTCAAGGGATCCATGGATAAAGTGGATATAGAGACAAAAGTTGATATTTGTTGACCTTATTTGCAATGCTTCTACTTCCCCCTTGATATACATAAGCTAACCTTATGATATATTTTTCTTCTTGATGTTTTGTATTTGCTTGTATTAGTACGTTATACACACTTTGCAGAGTAGCGCTGACAATGGAGTTGGGAAAGCTACTTTTTTTACCACTACTACTAGCTTTTTCTATGCTTTTTTTGTTTAGCTGTTTTGCATTTCTTTGCAAATTTACAAATAGTCACCAGGGTAAGTAAGCTGAGCAGGACTTTAGTCATGATGAGTAGATCATTTCTATACTCCTATTAAGGATTTCTATGCATTTTCTTTTTTTGAATGTGTTGTAAAAATGTCTGTACAGTTCACATTGTTTCAACACATGCCTTCCCTATAGATCCCAGATGGGTGGACATTGAACATGTTATGCTGGGACAGGATACGCTCCATAGATACATCTGGACACCTAAAGTAGCAAGACATACCAACGTACCAGCTGCCCCACCATTCTTTATTCCCTTTACATCCGGTATTCACTGAAACATGCACTACAGCTTTTCCCCCACTCATACCTATTGTTAAAAACAGCCCCCCCCAGGTATGATTCCTCAAACCTTTGACAAATATACACTGGGAGATGTCACTCTGGTGGAGGACCTTAGGCTCCCTGAAAACCTGCACCCCCCTCAACATTTCCACAGAGGTCAGGGCCGCAGAAAATTTTCCCCTCACCTGCTTTGAAAGGCAATGTACAGATGCCATACTTCTGAAAGGTTGAATCTCCCAGATATACAAAGCACTTTTAAACAGGGACAGACAGAGAACTCGCCTCCAGTACATCAAAAAATGGGAGGAGGACATTGGTCAATTCATGGAAGGGCAAGACTGGCAGTGATCTCCATGTGTACCACACACAAGGAACTGCCTGCAGAGCACTGATGCAGTGGTACATCACTCCTACAAAGCTATACCGAATGCAGGTGACGGCCACAGCTGGATGGCATGTGGTTCTCCAGGAACAAACTTCCATGTGTGGTGGACCTGAAGGTCCCCCAGAAACCCTTTAGAACACATAGGCACACATGTTCTTTAGTTTGATTTTGGCCACACACTACATTTTTATACTCGCATTTGCCTGGTGTGCCAGATGGCCAGTCGGGTGTGCCTGTTACCCTGAATGGCTGAACTTGTTATAAATATTAAGATCAGGAAGTCTAATAAAGTCTTCATAAAAAACCTTCCCCCAAACCAGCTACATCCTTAGAACAGAAATGTCCGACTTTAGCCATTTAAATTAGTAGAAACATTGTACGTAAGTAAGATTTGGCGTGAATAAACATTGCCTTTTATTGTGTTACTCATGTAATAAAATTTTTATTTTATTTTTACACCAGTGTAGAAACATTGTACCTAAGTAAGATTTGGCGTGAATAAACATTGCCTTTTATTGTGTTACTGGTGTAATAAAAATGGTATTTTATGTTTACACCAGTGTCTGGCTATTTTGCTACTAAATCTTTTTAAACACAGTTACCGTGAAGCTCTGTTGTCCCTCTTCATGCAGATTATCTTTTGGGCACTAGAGGGAGCTAAAATATCAAGAGCCGTAAACAAACAGCCTTTTCTTGCTTCTGGTACTCAACTTTGATATGGCTGCAGAATTTAGGGGGGAAAAGAGAGGAGATCTACTTCTGAAGATGGTATTTGTTAAAGTAAACAAACCCAAGCCCCATTGGTTTATTTTTGCTGCTGTGCTGGTAAATATATGGATTTTATACATTTGAAAAGGTACATTAATGATATTTGTGAACTAGCATCACTTCCAGATTCACTTTATATATGCATAGCAGAGTGGTTCCTTATCACGAGCATCCTTGGATGATGCATGGTAGGATCCATAAACAATTGGATGAAAGTAAGGTCCATGCCTTCTATATAACATTTACCTGCAGGTATTTAGCAAATCCCCTCAGCAATTGCATAGGTTTATCGTTTACATCATGCTTTTATTTACAGTTATGCTATGGGATTGACGGAAAGTTTAAAGGGTTCCTGTTCTAAAACAAAGCATGAACTAAGGTTATGTGCTGGAGTTATAGAAAGTAAAAACAAATATTATTATGATCTGTGGTATTAGTCCTCAAGTCAGGACTCCATGGTGTTGCAACCTCACCATATCAGAGCTGCCACTTGGGTCAGGGTCGGATCATCTCAAGTACATTGTTTGCTTTTGAAACAAATGATAATTGAGTATTCCAGCTTCAACCCCTTAGTATCCCCAAATATGCATATTCACCCCAATATCTGAATCTTAGTGCAATGCAGCAGGTTAATGCTAGGTAGGTGATTACAATTAACACCATTAATTCATGGATGTTGCAGAATCACTAAGCTGAGAGGCATAGCCAGATTTATTCCATTGTGCTCTAAGATTTGTTGGGTACTATAATATGGGGTACATTTACGTAGATTAATACCACCAAAGTATATGTACCGAAACAGCGCCCTACAGGTGCGTGACACTGGCTACAATTTGCATTTTATGCAGGCCCAGCTGTGTTCTACATTCTCTTTGTCCCACTGTGGTGGGGGTGACAGCTGGACTTGTTTACTGACGGCAATCAGATGGCTGAGAGACAAAGGCAAACCAAATAGGGTGGTACACAATGTACGAAAAGGTGCATTTTAGAATTTATATTTTTGTTAGACATGTGTTTATCATGGGTATGTTTGCTTTGTTTTGGTATTGAAATGTCAAAAATAATTAAAAAAAAACATGTTTGCCCATCCTGTGCCCACACAATACGTTTGCGTTTGTATAGTTTAAAATGTCAAATATACACATTTATGTGAGAGGGAAATGGCAGTGTCCTCAACAGTGGTCAGGAAATTATTTGTGTACAATTCTGTCCCATGTCCACCCGATTTATGTTCCTGCGCCCAATGCAGGGACACTGTATGGAGGAGCTCAGCCTAAAGTTTTGTATGGATGCTGGATTGTGTAATAGATTCCTTAATGTTAATCAGGACTAGATGGCTAGGCCAAGGGAAATGTCAGACAAGCCAGTGATCAAGAGGCAGCATAGCTGGAAACAGCAAGTTATCCAGAATAAGAGAATCTTTGTCTAGAGCAACTCGAATAACAACAGTCTAGGTTTCAAATGCATACAATATGCATGGTCTCTAAATCCTGGAAGGGGCTGCAGGGAAAGGTGGAGCTATACTACATGGACAAAAGAATTGAGACACCTGACCATTACATCCACAGGGACTTTTATGAAATCGCATTTTAAATATATAGACATTAATATGTAGTTGATCCCCCTTCACAGCTTTAACAGCGTTCACTCTTTTGGTAAGGCTTTCCACAAGATTTTGGAGAGTTTCTGCGGGCATTTTTGCCCATTCACCCAGTAGAGCTCTTGTGAGGTCAGGCATTGATGTTGGACGAGAAAGCCAATCACCATTCCAATTCGTCCCAAATATGTTGGATGGGGCTGAGGTCAGGGCTCTGTACGGGCCAGTCAAGTTCTCCCAAACCAAAACGTATCCAACCATGTCTTTATGGACCTTGCTTTGTGCACTTGGGCACTGGAAAAAAGTGGTCAATGGAAGCTGTAAAGCTATTTAAAGTGGCAGGATGCAAGCAATGGTGTATCATGTGTAAAATAATCGAGAGCGTAACAAAAACTATGAGAGAGAAAAAGAGAGTGGGATAGAAGTGAGCAAAGAAACAGTTACGTTGATTTTGTATCTCACTCCAAATATATTACTAGATGGCAACTTTTGTCAATACACAATACTCCTTCGTGGCTCTGCATTCGACCATTCAGGGCTGTCTTTACCCCAGGGCAACATAGGCAGATCACTATGACCCAGGGAGTTATGGCTGGAAACATACACTTTGAGGGCCAGGTTCATTCCAATAGTAAAGCAGCCCAAGGCATATCTGTCAGACAACACACTCAGTATGGATTGCGTTCCTGTTGAAAAGATTTACTGAAATTGGGAAAGCCATAAAGAAGCATAGAAAGGATGCAGTTATGGTGTAAATGCTGTCTTCAGACATATTACTCAACCCTTATGGCTATATGTGGAACTGCAAGTAAAATATAGAACAGGCTTCAGGAATTAGCCCAAAATCTTCCAATCAGAACAGGGGGGTACAAGACCCACAACAACTGCCTCTCAGTCCCAACATCTATTGGCATGTTTTCCAAACAGAATCTTTCAGTCAGTCCCCATCTTTCCTTTCCAGTTCTACATCCATTCTGTAGAAATGCAGAATTCAATCAGCCACTATAGTGAAAGCGGTTCCGGATTGCTTCAGATTACAAATTGTTGACACGTCATCTATCCCTTCATCAAAACTGATACATGCGTAGCTTAACACCAAGGCAGCCCCATATTCCCAGCACCTCACAGATGTTCTGCACACTCTGTAAGCTATTTACAATCAACAACATCTGGTCCGATACGAGATTCACCCAGGGGATCCAGACATGTGCAATTAATGTGAATTCATAGGAGCACAGCATCGTTTATTAGTAATGGATTCCTCCAACTCACTCCCGAAAATACTGTATCTCTGAAATTCTAGATTCGGATGAACGCAATGCATTGGGATAGGTGGACGTGGCAGAGAACGGGTTATAAACTACTGTTATTCACCTGTTTCAACTGATGGATTAACAATAACTGAACAAGCTACTGTCTGCTTTTAAATAGAAAATGTAGATTTTTTTTTCCTCAAGAATATTGAGCCAATGCAATTTCAACACTGTTTACAATACAATTAATACTGTTGCATCTCTAAAGTAAAACTAAGAATACAAGTTCTATAGTAAACAAATCCTGGGAACAACATATGTATACACCCATTTACTTAACAAAGCATCATCAAGCATCCTTTCCAGTCTTTTTGTTAAGCAGTTCCACCATGATGACAAACTCCAGTAGTCAATAAATTATAATAATTGATTTCCCCAGATGTCCTGGATGAATGAACTCTCAGAGCAACAGGAGTTAAATGCAACATGATATCATTTTACAGCTAGAAATGAGCAATGACAATTTTATGGTACCTTGTACGTTAATAACTCTGGGCTGATCCTGTCCCCTATGTCATTATAAATATACGGGTACTAAACAATCATAGCTAGGTGACCCATTGCTATTTCTTATGTCCAAATTAACCCCCTCCTGCCATGCTTCCTATCATTATGGAGGGCACACTGTCAGTACACAGAAATCTTTATGTCATAATTCTATAATAAAAACCCAACTGTATTTCTGAGGGAACTCTGAAGATGCTAGATGCCGTGTCCTCTGTGTGACCCCAGTGCCTGGTCCTCTGTAGGGTTTTATGGCACCCGGGACAGAACATCTGGCATCCTTTGAAGATACCCTGCTTTGGTGCTCTTCATGTTCCACTGATTTTATGATGGGGTCTGCCCAGGTCTCCAGATAGCATTTATGGCAGGATGTGGCCTAAGAAAGTGTTACATTTTCTGGTACTCATGCAAGATGACTTGTTAACCTTTACTATATGCTCAACATAGACATGTTGTATGACACAAAGTCTACCAGTGGTGTATGGTGCTGTGTAATAATGCATATGCTGGGGCATTTGCTGAGTTTAGCCACCAAGACCACTGCTTGTGGCTTTGTTCCGGTATTAAAAAGCATTTTGCAGGAAGTCACACATATAATCAAGCAGAAGTTGTGACTTGCCATTGTGTACCTTTGTTGACATCCTTTGTGGTACCCAAACAAGCTTTAGAAATACAGATTACCATAGCTGGGAACACCAAGGGTTTGACCAAGAGTCCATGAGTGAAGCCTTGCTTTCCCGGGTCAGCTTTTTCTTTTTCTCAGGGTTGGAGTGGGATACTCCCTGTCTTCTTTCGCTTGCTCCCAGCCTAGTTCCTACTCACTAAAGGCTTTCTCTTATAAAACACAAAAACACACCACAGTATATTGTGCTGACGAGATACAAATCTTAAATATGTTTTCAAAGGCGGTCTGGGATATCTATATATTATAAACAAGCACTGCACGTCAAAGCTCTATCAATTTGCCTCTTTATGTGAGTCTACGCAGTAGAAAAATTACAATTACTTGCTTGAAGGACGGCAGGTAATCCTAAAATGATTGGGTGTATCCACTCATCAGCAGGGTCTGCTCTATTAGAAGAACAATTAAAATATGCTTCCTTCTTTCTGGTCATAAAACCTAATTTATTGGACAGGTAATTATAATCATAATTTAAAAATCACAGCATTTATTTAGGTTTAAATTAAGCACTTAATGTTTGACCTGTAGTCATTGTTGTCTTAGCAACTAGAATTATTAATACATATTTATGTCAGTTTTTTCAGGGCACAGTGAACCAAATTGTGTTATGCCTCCATATCTCTTGCCTAATGTATCCTTATACTGGTAGATAAGTGGAACAGCTTCCCAGCAGAAGTGGTAGAGGCTAATACAAAGAGGTAGTTTAAACATGCATGGGATAGGCATGAATCTAAGGTAGGCCAAGAACTGATTAAGGTCTGGGTCTCTACTTCTGGCAGACTAGATGGGCCAAATAATTTGTATCTGCCATCAAATTCCATGTTTCTAAGTCATTTGTATTGAATTTTGTTATTGTTGGCTAGGAAGGAAACAGCATATTTTAAACCCAATTCCATATGCTTACTTCCAACTATCAAAAGTAGAGTTAAGGCGGTTACGCAAATTACCGTATTTGCTCGATTATAAGACGACCCCGATTATAAGACGACCCCCCAAAATCAAAATATTAATTTAGGAAAAAAACAAAAAGCCTGAATATAAGACGACCCTATAGGAAAAAAAGTTTTACCAGTAAATATTAATTCATGTAAATATATTTTTTAAATTTCCTTTTATTTGCCAACCTGCCCCCCCCAGTTATGCCACTCTGCCCCCAGAAATGCTTTATACCCCCCCTATTTGCCACTCTGCCCCATGATATGCCTTATACCCCTATATGCCACTCTGGCATATAGGGGGTTAAAAGGCATATCATGGGGCTGAGTGGCATATAGGGGGTTAAAATGCATTTCTGGAGGTATATATATGCATATCATGGGGCTGAGTGGCATATAGGGGGTTAAAATGCATTTCTGGAGGTCCAGAAATGCATTTTAACCCCCTATATGCCACTCAGCCCCATGATATGCCTTTTAACCCAGCATGTACTGGCTGCCTTGGCTTGATAGGAGTGTGATTGTTGCTAACAGCAATCACACTCCTATCAAGCCAAGGCAGCCAGTACATGCTGGAACCTGGGGATGATAGTAGTGGGATTACAGCCTCCCTATGCCATGCTACAACCCCCACCCCCCTTACACATCCATGCTATCACACACAAACACACATTCACAAACATTTAAATACTCATTCATTCCATTAATCACACATACTTACCCAAAAATCCTCCCCCACCCCCTTACCTGAACTGCAGATCTCTCACTCGAAGACTTCTGCAGGGGACCGGCTGTACCAGCAACTTCTCTGGCCCCGCCCCCAGAGGAGGGAGGGGGAGATAGAGTTCTGTGAGGAAGCTACAAGCTTCCTGTCCTCCTGCTTCTAATGGAAGAGACGCTGCTCGCGACCGGTAAGCAGCATGGCCCCAGCCATTTTTTTGGGGTCTGATTAGAAGACGACCCCGATTATAAGACGAGGGGTATTTTTCAGAGCATTTGCTCTGGAAAAAACCTCGTCTTATAATCGAGCAAATACGTAAATGAAAAGAAAGAAGCAATAATCATTAACATTAGAAAACCATTAAAAGTTTTACATAAGAAAAGTTACAACCTACAATGCATCACATTACTTGCTTTTCAACATTCATCTATGTACACTTCCCAAAGCATCTCTTCTGTAAATTAAATGTCTCTTTTTTCACCTCTTCACCTTAATTTTCTAAATCCACCACTTCTTTTCATATTCTGAATATAGTTGTTTTGTATTTTTTGTTATTAAAGCTTCCTTATTACAGGGGGCAAAAAAAATCACAGTTTTTTAAAGTAGGTCTTTTTATATTTAAATCATTATTTGCATTATTTGATTACCATTGTACTTCTTGAATGACAAACTATTTAATACAAACATACAAAACAGCAACATTTGGCAAATAACTGAATGCAACACAATACAATACAATAGAAAATACTACAATTTGACAGCTATATTAACAATGTAACCTTACAGTTTTAAGGAATATATATGGATGTACATAGATATAATACCCAAGATAACCAGAAAATAGTATTTTTAAGATGTTATATATCTAAACTCACATAAAAGCAGTGTTAAATATGTTGTAAACTATCCTATGCTTGTCCTATTGCCCCCTTGTGTATTTAAAAAACCTCATTGATTTAACTGTACATTTAATATAGAGTCATATATTATTATTATTTATTATTATTTATTGTTTTATATCAAATTCCATAGCGCTGTACAACGGAAGACAGGACATACCAAGTAGCATGTAATATGCTACACTGTACATGCTAATATGCTTAACTGTAAGCTCGTTTGAGCAGGGCCCCCCTCACCTGTTGTCTCTGTTACTCAATTTGGCATGTTACATACTACTTGTTATGCCCTGTCTACCCATTGTACAGCGCTACAGAATTTGATGGTGCTATATAAAACAATAAATAATAATAAAATAATAATAATGTAATATAACAAATTGACTAACAGAGAGAACAGGTGAGGAGGGCCCTGCTCAAACGAGCTTACAATCTAGAGAGAGTTAGGGTGTATTACACAATAGGTAAAAGTGCCGTTGTTAGGGATAGACCAGCCACACTAGTGAAAGTATTGCAGGAGAGGGACTAGGAAAGGTGAGCTAAAAGAATATGGAAGGGCGTTAATGTGCTATGTTGTAAGCATCCTTAAAGAAGTGGGTCTTGAGGGATTTTTTGAAGGAATAAAGGCAGGTGGAGAGACGGAGAGGCCGGGGGAGGGCATTCCAGAGGATAGGGGCAGCCCTGGAGAAATCTTGTAAGCAGCATGAGAGCTAGAAATCAGAGGAGAGGATAGAAGGAGATCGTTGGATGAGCGGAGAGACCGGTTAGGAATGTATTTAGAGATGAGTGAGGAGATGTAAGGAGGGGAACCGCTGTGAAGGGCTTTGAAAGTAAGAGTGAGGATTTTGAAATGAAATCTGAAGCGCACAGGCAGCTAGTGAAGAGAGTGACAGAGGGGAGAGACGCTAGTAAAGCGATGGGAGAGGAAGATAAGTCTGGTAGCTAAGACAGAGTTACAGTAATCAAGACGGGAGAGAATTAGGGCATGGACAAGAGCCTTAGTGGCATGCTGTGTTAGGAAGGAGCGGATGCGGGCAATGTTTTTAAGATGGAGACGACAGTTTTTAGAGACAGACTGAAAATGGGGTGTGAACAAAAGGTCGGAGTCAAGGGTGACACCAAGACAGCGTGCATGAGTAGACGGGGAGATGATGGCACCATTAACAATGAGGGAGATAGATGGGGGAATCTTAGCATTGGAGGGAGGGAAGATGAGGAGTTCAGTTTTGGAGAGGAAGAAACGTGCAGACATCCAGGTAGAGACAGATGCAAGGCAGTTAGTTACATGATCTAAGACAATGGGAGAGAGATCAGGGGAGGATAGATAGATCTGGGTGTCATCAGCATACAGGTGGTAGTGAAAGCCAAAGGATGAGATCAGTTTGCCAATTGTGGAAGTGTAAAGAGAGAACAGAAGGGGTCCTAAAACTGAGCCTTATGGTACCCCAACTGAGAAAGGGAGGGGAAGTGTTACTGGAGACAGAGACGCTGAAGGTACGATCAGAGAGGTAGGAAGTGAGCCAGGAGAGAGCAGTATCATGGAGGCCAAGATCATGAAGTATTTGAAGTGAAGAGGGTGGTCCACAGTGTCAAAAGCAGCAGAAAGGTCCAGTAAGATTAGCCTATAAGCTGCTTCATTGGGTTTAGCTCTTCATAATGTATATTGCAACTCTCCTGTAACCCCCCTCTTATTTGAGTAAGCAACCAGAGTGAAGTTAGCCAGTTGAAATGATTTACTCTGCATTTTTTTAACTATGGCAAGTCAAAGAGCTGAACATTTCTTATTAGATGGCAGTTTTAAACTGGTGTGGGCAAATAGGCCTTCCCTTTTTCTATCTCCTCTCCTCCTTCTCTTTCTTCTTTTCCTTTTTTCCCTCTCCTCTGTTCTTTCTCTCATCTCTATCTTTTTTGTTTATATCTTTCTCTTCATTTCTCTCTTATTTTTCACTCTTTCTTTCCTTCTCCCATCTCTTTCTATTAGCCATCTCACTCTCTTACCCATTCTTTTCTCTTATCTTCCCTTTCTCTCTTCTCGCCCCCTCTCTGTTTGTATTTCTCCTCTAGTTTGATTTCCTTCCCCTCATTTCTTTATTTCTCTGTTTCTTTCTTGTCTCTCCTTTTTTAACTTTATATGTAATAAACTAAACATTTTAGCTGTCACCAGTAAAACCACATCCATGGCCACACCTGCCCACACCCGATAGCATCCAGGAAACCGCTCAGGAAATGGCGGCAAACCCTAAGTGTGCAGCATCATGTCTTCGATTTATTGTCCGCTGGCTAATAAAAGCAATAGGGCTGATTTTACAGCTCCAGTCTGGTACTGATTCACAGGTGCTTTCAAAGTAAATCATATTGCACACAGATAAATAAACCAAATTTCTTAGAAAGATTCACAAGGGTATGATCATGTATCCATTTATCTATCCTGAACACGGCGCAGTGAGAAAGGAAAATTACGTAGACTGACATTAAATCATTACTTGGATACAAAAGACTAAAAAGCTTTCTGTGATGTTATACAGGGGAGCGGATTAGATGAGAGTTCATAATATAAATAGTTTGAGAGTGTGGGAAAGCCTTGTCTCCAAGGAGTATATCGACCATCGATTGCTGATGTTGTAACGATTACTTGCATTTTCCCTTGAATCTTGCCAAATGTATCCTTTGAGGTCAATGTGTGGAATTTTTCAAGGATATCTCTAACCTCAATTGGGTTTACTTAGTTCCCTGTGCTGCAGCAGATCCAAAATAACACAAACAGCTTTTTGTGTAAAAGGACCTGTATAGTACCAGGCCTGAACTGGCCATCTTGCACACCGAATGGGCCGGTGGCTGATAGGGCGACATACCTACCGACACTGCTGCTCCAGTGGCAGATCGGGTCCTACAGTGTGCAGCTACCTGTTGGGTATACACAGCCGCATCCTGCGACGTGCATTAAAATGTCATGTGTGGTCACACTTACGTTAGTTGGTGGCCACTGGCCTTAAAGAGACTTTATTGGGCAGAAGATCTGGTCCCTGGGACCAACAACTTCCTCTCATTGTTCCAGTGGCACAACCTACGCTTTTTTTTTTTTTAAGGAGAATTATATCTAAATACATTTATTCTGCTTTAATAGTGTTATATATGTTGTTAATATTAATCGTCATTATGTTTTTCACTATGTTGTGTATGTTATAACTATTCAAATACCACAGTTTTCAATTTAGGAAAAGTTCAAACAAATGTCCCCCCCCCATAACGATTGCAAAGCCCGTACGGAAATCTCTACATGCTTAAAACTTTCCTGACCTTGTATGTATTGCATCTCTGATCCGAGCAGCGGCCCCTTGGTATAGGAATGTTTTTTAATAAAGATTTAATAAATGGAATGAGATCTCGCACCTGCAGTAACTGCACAGAATTCCCAATATCCCATAGCACTTTGTAGCTGTACTCGCAGGAACCCTCCAGGAAAGAACCTCAATAATACCTTGCATTTAATAATACATTGCGTTCCTATGTCTTCCAAACTGTAACACGAAACACGGGCGATGCCACTGCTACATTATTCTGATATTTGCTAACGTGACTAGATAATCAGAGTAATCTACAAATAGGATAGATCAGCACTGGGCAAACTTTGTAGCATGTGTTAAATACCATATGGGAACTGCAAAGTATAATAACAAACAAGCCTCATAGCTAGAATGATAATGAGATGTTTGGAGAAAAAAAGCAAAAAGGGTGCTGGGTTGTACAGTTAGGGGCACTAGTTGCAGGAAGAGGAAGGTGGTTTTGCCACTTAACAGAAATCTGGTCAGGTCTCACCTTGAGTATTGTGCACAGTTCTGCACACCACATCTCCAGTAAGATATTGACATACTGGAGAGTGTTCAGAGCAAGGCGACTAAAATGGTGAATTGTTTGGAAGGTAAAAGTTATCAGGATAGACAAAAGTAACTCAACATGCGGTCCACTGCATAATGTTTATGTGCAGATTGCCATAATATGACATCATATCCCATGTTCTAATTACATTAGATAAATAAAGGCTCCAGGCACTCAAGAGTTCCAATGGCAGGCAGATTTATTGAGACAAAATAACAAGGTTTCGACCTTACAATGAAGTCTTTTTCAAGTTGAACTTGAAAAAGACTTCATTAACAAAATAAAGGGAATTATTGCAAACTTATCACAAGGCTTAACAAACTTTTAGAAAGTTTCCCCGGGGGGGGGGGGACTCAAATTCCCGTTCCTCCAAAGTTGCTCAGAGCGGTGGCTTTAGCTCCAGGAGTTAAAAGTCCATAAGAGCGACTCTATTGGTCGCCGGCAGGAGGCTCATCTGGCATCAACCAATGAAAGGCAGCTGTCCTTCATTGGTGGATGTCAGATGAGGCTCCTGTCGGATGTTAGGTACATACCCAACTTTCCCAGGTTCCTCCGGGGCTGGATAATTTATAGGGTTCCAAACGTTTCAAGATTTCAAAACACACAGTCAATGATTAAGAACACTAACTTCTGCTTCAGGCTATAAGACTATAATAAGTTAGTGTATGATCTAATGAACAGGCCAGTAAAAAGCATAGTTCATAGCCAAAATATATAACTCTGGAGGCAATGCTTTGGCCAGAACCCTTTTATCCAGAAAAAAAGTGGCCTCCTTTCATCTGGGTCAGCAGCATTGGGGATTTTATGAAATCCTGGAGACGGGGTGATAGTGGTCATCTTCGATTGGTTTATATTCTTCTTTATAACCCTATGCCACAGTATCTACCAAAGTTCACATGTAGGTAACGAGAGGCTCTTACATAAATTGCCATTCTGTTGATGCCCACACACATACATACATACATACGTACTGTACATATACACACATGCCTAACGCAAGCCCGCAGCTTACTGCTGTAGTGCCCGCGCACTGTATGAGGAAATTATTTTCCCGCGCAGGGGGACCAGGAACATGGCTGGGAATAGAGTTTCCTCATACAGTGCACAGGCCCCAAACCAGTAAGCCGCGTTAGGAGGGCATCAGGCCGCATAGATGTGTGGACGCCCCCGGACCAGTGAAATCTGTTAGAGAGGTAAGGGGTGCAGGAGGGCAAGTGGGTGAATAAGTGTTAGTCAGTGATTAAATTAATTTTAGTAAGTTAGTAGTGAGTAAGTTTTTTGTTTAGGGGCAGAAATGGCACAGGTAGGCTGATTAGGGGGAGCAGAGGTGGCACAGCCAGGCTGGCTGGGGGGCAGATGTGGCACAGGCAGGATGATTAGGGGGCAGAGGTGGCACAGGCAGGATGATTAGGGGGAGCAGAGGTGGCATAGGCAGGCTGATTGGGGCAGAGGTGGCACAGAGGCTGGTTGGGGCAGAGGTGGCATAGGCAGGCTGATTAGGGGGTGGAGGTGGCACAGGCAGGCTAATTCGGGTAGGCAGAAAAAGCACAGGCAGGGTGCTAAAGGGCAGAGTTGGCACAGACAGGCTGTTTCAGAGGCAAAGTTGCCCCAGGCAGGCTGTTTCAGGGGCAAAGTTGGCCCTGGGGTACCAGCAGAGCCAGCCTTAGGTGTTCCGGCGCCCTGTGCGAACTACTCCTCTGCCCCTTCAAACTACCCCCCTCTGCCCCTTCAAACTACCCCCCTCTGCCCCTTCAAACTACCCCCCCTCTGCCCCTTCAAACTAGTCCGGCGCTCAACATGAGATCCCGGCACCGCGTCGGAGTCACGGGGAGAGTAAGGGGCGTCGAGTGGTTGCTGAGAACTTCACGAGCAACCGCTCGGCGCCCCTGCCCGGGACATAAATGAAAACATTGTTGTTTTTTTTTGTTGTTGTTTTTTTTAACTTTATTTAACATCCTCCATGTTAAATAAAGTTAAAAAAAACTTTATTTAACATGGAGGATGTTAAATAAAGTAAAAAAAAAAAACAACAAAAAACAACAACAATGTTTTCATTTAGGTGCAGAGTGGGCGGCAGCGGACCCCACGGCGGTGGCGGCGGAGGAGGACTCACAGGTCGCACACCCCAAAGGCCGGCCCTGGGTACCAGCAGAGATACATCCAGTGGCCAGAGTTATCAATGAACAGCCAATAGCAGCAGCTCTTTCCTCTGTGTCGAGCTACCAGGTTGCTGTGTTCATGAAAGGGTTAAAAGCAGAGTGAGAAACAAGCCCAGGCCAACATGTAACATAATGTATAGGATGGTCTTACAAGCCAAGTCAGCAGCATAAAGACTGGATAGCTGCGCACAAGTCATTAGCATGAATAGCAAGCCGCAGACAGGGGCATTTCATAATGGTGATGCTAGCCAGGTCAGTGCACAAGGCACCATAAACTGAACGGCAGGCAACAGCAATCCCTACAGGGTAGCTGGAGCATGAAAGGAATGGGGTTTTATAAGCTGCTGAAGATACATGACCTGTGTAAATAGTTAGGATAAATGAATAAGGCTGTAGAGTGATGTGTAATAGAGCTGGGGTCAAGCAAGGAAGTCAAGGTGACGATCTAGTAGAGGAAAAGACTAACAACATAGAGTCCAAAGTTTGATTTCCATCAGATTTTGTTGCTTACACGCACACACAATTGTCACTATATCTAGTACAGCACACAAGCTTAAACTAAAACCTAGAGAACATCAATTTTCTTTCCTAGAAATAGATATCCTAAAAGGTAAAATTTTATACAGGGTCAGGTATTGACCATGCACCAAGCCCTTCCTTTCAGTGCCCCTCAGTGCTCAGGAGTGTGTCTTTACTCACCCCCCCCCCCCCCCCACACACACACACCTTTGAGAATGTAGCCATAAATCATGTACATATACATTATATATACCTTATGTATAGATTTATATTTAACCTTAACAGGTAAGGTAAGCCTTGCTCATTTTTAGGCACCTTTGCATTAAAACAAAGATTTACAAAACACACAGAATTGCATTGCATGCGTAGTCTTGGCAAATTGGTGCCCGTTGTCTGCCCCACCCTGTATTTTCCACCTCCTTTCAGCCTGCAGATCTACATCTGCCTCCCCCTAACATACCCAGCCGGTCTAACCAGACCAGCCTTAGCCAAACAACATGTACTAAGCCCAAGGGGACTAATACTAATTACCTACTGTCCAGGCCCTTCCATGTCCTATATACCAGTATCCTCCATCACCTGTCCTGATGCTCCACTACTATTATCTTATTAATATATCAGGAAAAGTCTGTTAATGTATACATGAATATAGCTCTCTCTCACAGCTTGCAGACTCTCATGCAATACACATCGACTGGAGAACTGGGAATGATTAATTTATTTTTAAATTATGATTTAAAGAAAATCAAATTATAGGTTACTTTTAGAGGTGGCGGTACAGTTTGGTAAATTATAAAGAGAAAATCAGGTATTTATATCTTAACTATAATTGGCTAAAATGGTATCATGCCACCCAAATACCATTTCTAAATGTGTACTTATGACTCCAAACCACCCGTTTCCAAAAAGTTGTGTTCCCACCCAAACCATTAATCATCAGGTCTCGCAAAAGTCAGAGAATTCGAAAACTTTGTAGCCTATCCAGAATTAAAAAAAAAAAAGTTTAAAGATGTTCTAGCTGGGTCTAGCTGTAAAATATGGGACACGTGACAGATCTGCTTTCACTCTTGTACTTCTTTATACTATATATATACATATATATATATATATATACCGTATTGGCTCGAATATAGGCCGCACTTTTTTCCCCCACTTTAAGTTTTTAAAGTGGGGGTGCGGCCTATATTCGGGCTCTAGCGCCCGACGCCCGGGACATGCAGTCCCGGGCGCCGGGCAGGCAGCGGGGTTAAGATACAGATCCCCCGCAGCGGTGCAGGGTACCTGCATCCTTCTCCCCGATACGCTCAGACAGCCTTCCCTGCCAGCACTTCCCACGGGGGGGGGGGTGCCGGCACGGGAGGTTATCTAAGCGTTTTACCTCTGCCCACCCCCGACTTACCGGAGCAGACTCCCGGGTGTCTTGCGGGGCCGGCGGGAGACATTTACGCAATACGCGCATGCAACTTCCGGTACCGGAAATTGCATACGCGTATTGCGTAGATGTCCCTCGCCGGCCCCGCAAGACACCCGGGAGTCCGCTCCGGTAAGTCGAGGGGGGGGGGCAGAGGAGGACAGCGGCAGCGGATCGCGGGGAGGGAGGACAGCGGCAGCGGATCGCGGGGAGGGAGGACAGCGGCAGCGGATCGCGGGGAGGGAGGACAGCGGCAGCGTATCGCGGGGAGGGAGGACAGCGGCAGCGTATCTCGGGGGGGGGGAGACAGAGTGGCAGCATGTTTTTTTTGGTGCTTTTTTTAAAGAAAAAAAACTTTTTCTTTAAAAAAGCACCAAACTTTTAGGGTGCGGCCTATATACGGGGGCGGCCTATATCCGAGCCAATACGGTATATATATATAATTATTATTCTAACTTGTGGTATTACCTCCTCACCTTTCGTCCAATAACAAAACTCAACACCATTATTTTGCATTTACACCGCTGGACTAACATATCTATTCTCAACAATACGAGTATGTAAAAAACATACCATACACACAAATCCTTATAATATTCCCCAAAATCCAAGACGTTATTTTATATTAATTTGATTCAGAGAAGGAATTTAATGTAACCCTGTGGGTGTGCTTTCTAGTGATTAACTTGCCCCTCTGGCACTGAAAGGGTAAACAAGCACGTACGAAGAGCATTAGCAAACAACAGATGCCTCAGGCATAAACGTGGGTGACGTGTTCCGAAGTTTGTATTATCCATTCATGTTTAAAATGTCAGAATATAACTTGTACTATGTGCAAATCCTGCATTGTTCCTCTGCCTTTATTCTTAAATTGAAAATGGAATTGTCTTCTTTGTCCGGCTCTCTCTAAGCTCTGTGTATACGGCAGAACTGTTGCTCCTGGATTTGTTTGGATAATGTCTGCGATACACTCAGGGCAGCTGGATATACAAGCAGAATGGAAATCTTTTCTGTGTGTGTATACGTTCATGTTTAGCATTATATAATTTCTTTGTCAAACATAATGCTGCGCAAACAAACAGAATTTGCCAATGTTAGAAAGGATAACTAAGCATATCTGAATCTCTGTTATGGCTTTCAAAATTCTATTTGGCATGAAACGAGTTAACATGATCTATATACTTGTCACCAGCGCATGCTAAGATAATTTAATTGCGTCATCCCATTACCTATTCTGTTAGCTACTTCTTTTGCTTTACATAATGCAAATAGATCAAAACAATTTCTATTATTATTAGTATAATGTAAAAACTGGATTGTATTACTACTATTTTATTTAATTTTATTTGGGTGTTTTATTATATTTCTTTTAAATTAAACAATATTTGGTTACTCTGTTTTCTTTTGTGAGCCTAACAATTTGACATTACCTTAAATGTTGAATTAGGAAATCATAATGGCATAAAAGCAGAACCCATACAGGACAACAAACAGTTAATGTGCCTATGCTAATTTTTTTTGAATAACCGAAATGATTAACTATAGAATATTTGTCTGCTGAAAAATTCAAAAACTGCACTTCTACACCATAACCCCTAGAACCCCCCTAAAAAAACTCAACAAGCAGGTTTAAAGTTTTTGATACTTTAGCAATTGTTGCATTCATGGGTTAATAGTCTAAGGGCAGTAGCCTCAAACTCCTGTGACACATTGCTTGAATGAGACTGCCACCCACCCAACCCAGCCTCTACAAACTTCTTTCTCTGCTCCCCACCCCATCCCATTTTATTCACATGTTAATCCCTCTGCCAGTTGCTTAAACCAACAGAAACAAACTGGTTTGAGATTTTGTTTAATGGCAGCTTTTAATGCACAGACCATCCCATGTTTTAAAGGTGTATCAGAGCATTCCAGTCTGCAGCGAGCGAATGAAAGGTCTACTGCGAGCAACGTTATTATTATATACATATACTGAGCTGTAAATGATGTATTTAGGTTATATCAAGCCCTAGCCGATGCAACGGATTAGCCCGGCTCCTCGTTCTAGGTACATGATCTCTCCTTCCCCGTTTGTTTCTCTCCCCTTTTTTTCACTAATCTTTGCCAGATGCAATAAGCCTAAAAACTCTTGAGGAGTCGTTAGCAGATTGCTCGCCATGTGTTCTATGACCACATTTTCCCAAGATGAAGAGCTACCTGTTGGGCAGGCTCATTGCATTTGCCCTGAGGACGGGTTCGCCATATGGTTCAGGACTATAATTGTACACAAACACAGACCACTCCAACAATCACACTGGTCATTACAATGATTGTTTGTGTGTTTGTGAGGTGAAGAACACACCGCCTGTGGCCCGCATATGACCATGGTCGGGGCAAGATTAGAGCGGGGCAAGTCATAATTAGAGCGGGGCACACTGGTGCCATCCAATTCTGGAAGCACAAGGGGTATAGGGGCATTGTCGCTGGGTGGCACAAGCTCGCACCTCAGCCTGTGGTGCCTGGGGTAGTTGCCCTTCTTGTTCCATGGAAGTTACATCCTTGGCCTCTGCTGTCATGTAAATGCTGGTCATATCTCTCTCTCCGTATATATATATATATATATATATATATATATATATATATATATATATATATATATATATATATATATATTTCCACCAGATGGGCAGACACATAGTTTCCTTTTTCAATATGGTAATGTCATACGTGAGGCATCAATAGAGTTTTGACATGGTACATATTACACAAACTGTTTTTGATTTCTGGTATCTTCGTGGGGCAAAACATGCAGTGTTCACATTCACCACTAGATGTCACAATATTTCTGCAGAGATTATTAATGCTTTGACCAGAATTCTCTTCACAGGGTGCAAAGCAGTGAGTTTACCTAACAAATCACAAATGTAAATTAACCTCTTTGGTTCCAAAATGCACAATTTACTAAATGTACACACCTACAAACCGCCGTTGGGAGCACTTCATATGTTTAAATGACCAATTTTAAATTTAGCAAACTGCTGGGTATAATGACAGTATAATTACTTCTTGATAAGAAAGATATATTCATGATAAATTCTACAACTATAATTTAATGTAGACTTTTTTTATAATGTTGGCTAAATTAAAGATGTGTTTATATGTGTAAATAGTCCAATAAGTTAATTAATAAACCACTAAATCAATTAAACTAAAGATATAACTACATATTATATATCATTTTGCCCCTAAATGTGCTTCTCTCTGGTTGTAAGGGATTAGCCTAGTCGGGCATGGATCTCCTTCTAGAGTTTCAGGTGTGAGAGCTGCTCCTTTCTGCTCTGAAGAATTCTGGTCTGGCTACAGGCAACATTCCTCTTCCACCAGGCCTGGTCACATGATCACCATCTGCAATTTCTGTGGGCATCATCAGAATGTGCTTTAGCAATGTCAGGTCAACTACCATTTTGAGTAGGGTTAACCTGATTTTCAACAAAATGGTGGCAGCCAGGCACAACCTACATACTTGCGATGTAAATGCCACAATTCCAGAGAAGCATATCTACTACTCGTGTCAAAGCAAATTGCATGCGACTAAGTTATTTCAAACTTTACACATTTGATTATGTATCGTGTATTGTGTAATGTAACTATAAATGATACATCTGACGTAACGCAGCACAGCACTTTTCATGTGTCGGTCATCAACATGCAAACTGTATATGTGTCACTGAGTAAATGACCAAAGTGATCAACCTATTTCTAGGACCCTGTGGCATTTGGCTAACTTGCTTTGTGGTTACGACCCCCTCTATCGCTCTTTCTTCCCCAGATTTTCAGTTATTGTAGGATTTCATTATGTTTAAATTAGATCGTATCACCAAAAATCAACCCTATCATGTACACAACCGAGGTGGCCACTTAAGGCACAGGGCAGGTAGGGGGCACCACCATGAGGTGTTTTCCTAATTTTGCAAGCAACTGGATACAAGAAGTGGGTGCCAGAGATAATGTTTGCTTAGTGTTCTGGAAAAATATGTTTTAAGATGGAATTCTATATTTGTACCATTACATAAGAAAAATGGAGATTGCCGTATTAGACCAAGAGAAAATATTGCTTTTAGATGAAGTTTATAACTTCAAAACAGAACAAGATGAAAAGTTAAAAATGTTTTGGGACCCCAGAAGATGAAATCCATTTGAAGATGAGCTTATATAATGTCATTATTTTCTGTGTTCATCACTCTATTACCAGAATATACCGTAGTTATATACTGTTGCTTGTACTCCCACTAGAAACACTTTCCGTATCTAGTCTTCTCATGCTACAAAACATTTAACCTAACAATAGCTCTCACTGGGCTTCACCCATCTGTTTACAGTGGTGGGTAGGGCAGGTGTGGGCTGTTAAGGGATCAGTCCCGGGATAAATGGAAGGCTGGAAGGGGAAGAGGAGTATACCAGTATACCCCCACTCAACAATTAACAGACCAGAAGTCACAGCAATGATTCTTCAAAGCTTGAGCTATTGTCTTAGCCTATTGATTTAAAGGAGTCAGTCGCCCAACAGGGTGAATGTAGGGGATAGAAAACATGCAAAATTTTGTACCACTTCCAAAATCAAGAGAAAAAAGTAATTTGTGACGTGGTCATGTGGCACCATATACATACTAACTATTCATGATTGCAGTATTTTATTAGCAAATATATGGTGTCTCATAATGATGTCAAAATAGGGTACCCAGTGAAAACCAAACTTTCTCTTCATCTATGCATTTCCTTGCCATTTTTGTTCTCATGTACAGGTAACTTTAGATGTGCTTTACTCACTGTAAATACTGTTTAAGGTTTAAGGATTAAGTAATCCACTTTTGTTATCTATACTGCAGTTACTCAGGGCACAGTCCTTAGTGTCCAGCAGGAGATAGGGCCCTTGAAATATCAGTGACAGTGTGAGGATATGACATCATATTCCCCTGGCTGGTGTTATCAAAATAATCATCTACCTGCCAGCCCAAGGGTCAAAGATGATGGAAAAATGGTTCAATGGGAGGTGTTTATGGTGCATATTGTGCTCTGAACAATATAATCCATTCTGTATCTCATTAACATAAACAACACATGGAGTTGATAGTCTGATCTTGTTTAATGCATGGGCTATAATTTAGTAACTTGGGTTCGCATAGTCTATAGTCATTTTCCATGAGCCATCCTCATTAAGTTCTTGCTGTCTTTGAAATCAATGGGAACACTTTCTACACATGTGTGCAGGGAGTCTTGTTAGACCCCATGGAACTCCAGTTTGAGCATTAACTAAAAAGGGAGCACTAAAGCTTAACCCTCTCCTTCTGCATAGTTTACACTCCGGGGAGGGCTGGCATCTTCTGGCCCAGGTACAGCTGAGTAGACCCCTGGCCCCTTACACACCAGCACACACACACACTATAACATATACACAGACTGTAACACACATATATACACAATCACTCACACACGCGCTTACTTTAAAACATACTCACTCCATCTTACCCTACTCTTTCAATTACACCTCACTCTCTCACACCCTTAGATTGCCAGAGGCTTTCCTTATAGCTGCACGCACACTGTATGAGCAGCTGCAATTTTAACGTGGCTCATGTAGTGGCACATTATATTATCCCACTCTACTTCTGCCTCCAAGGGTGGGCCGGTCCAAGTCAGTTTGACCCATTTGAAGAATTTTGGACCATTCCAGGGGAGGAAGTCTCCCCACCATCCCGGGTCAGCCTGTCCCAGCTTATACTACTGTTAGTGTGTTGATGTAGGCTTGTACAATTCCCAAAAACCAGAGAAGTGCACTGGAGCCATGGACAGATGAATGGGCATACGTCCGTACTATAATCATTAAGTAGATTCAACAGTGTTCTCATGCCGTTAAGATGACTTGTCACCAAAATAAACCTTAGAGTGATCATATAATTAAAATAATAAAAACTGCCTTTATGTTGTGTTAAATTATTTGGTTGTTTTTACTGTTGTTTACTACATTAATATTTGTGCCATGTATTATATCATGCATCTAAACTCTTCATCATTCTGCCCTTTTTCAGCACAGGTTACAGAATTTATAGAGATACAGAATGACAGAAAGTGGTATAATATTCTAAGCACAAGTGACAGGTGAAAAAGATATCTTAAGAAGACAGGACTGTTTAAAAACCACATTATGTCGATATTAAACACTATGGCTTACAAATAAGATAATAGGTTTTTAGGGAACTTCGCAAGTTTATCACTTGTAGAACAAATGCACTAGCAGCGCTAGGAATATCGCTAATTATTATTATGCATTGTTTTATACAGCGCCATCAAATTCCATAGCGCTGTACAATGGGTCTAGGTCACACAGATCATACCTGCCCTTATTCTTTCACTAAAACGCCTCTTTCCTGTCCAAATCTCCTCTCACATGCATGCAAAGGTGGGTGAGCTAGCCTTGGGTAGCAAGAGCCAGAGGTTACGGCAGATCCCAGGCACTGGTCGCGGCATTTCAGCTGGACCAGATCAAACTCACAATCTTCTATTTTTGTGGAACCTGCATTGGGCTTCAACCGATACTGTCTTCTCCAATTATTCACACATATAAAACCAATCTCTCCCTAGAACACTGGCCATGTACACACCCTCTCTCTGTCACACATAACTCTTTAAACTCTTATATGATGAACAATCATCACATATATACACACAAAACAATGTTATACGTACCTGCTCATACCCCTAGTATGTATTAAAATACATAGATATTAGTTCACACAACCAATCTAATATACCCAGTCCTTCATTAATATACATAAGGAGCTTTTTTTTAGCATTCTGCAATAAACAGCAATCGTTTCTTAAAAACATAGGTACAGCAAATCTATCTTGCATATTGTACTATAGAAAAGCTCTTGCGTACACTGTCCATTTCTCCAAAGCTCTTTTTAATATACACAAGCCTACTTCCTATTCACACACATATCATCCATGTGCAAATTGTAATATGGTGGCCCCCTAAACATAGTGGCAGAGGTTCTGCCTTTCTAGCACCCATTAATGCAGTGACAACTATAAACATTCATATTCCCTTCCTTGCACATACTCTAATCTATACGCTACAACATACTAAAACACATCACACTGATCAGATCTACAGTCCCATACACTGAAATTTGACCAAGCGATCAGCCATACAACCAGATACCAGCTCTACAACCTAATACATTGAAATATATCACAATGATAGACTGTAGAAACCAATACACTGAAATACACCACAATGACCAACAGTGATGTTCATTCATCCAAAGTTATCTCATCAGTGTCATCATAAGTAAACAGATGAAGTTGTAAAGGACTATCTTGACATCCATTACTAGCTATTGCACTTTCCTACAATGTGTATACACCTGCTCTTTTGAGTTAAGTTCCAGCTATGGTACTCCTGCACCTCTCATCACCTTCTCAATGGCCTATAAATCAAAAATATGGTGGATATTTCCACATGCATACATTTATTTAATAGAACACAGTAATTACAAGCACAATTTTTCTTCTGATTCTAGTGATATACAGTAGACTGGTCTCTAAACGCATTCATGTAGAAAATAAACTTTTAAAGAAATACTTTGTATCATATCAAAATATGACTTAAACTGTTAATTTCCAAATAAAGAAAACACTATGTTGACTTAAAAAATATGCTGATCATTCAAAAGCCTTGTTAGAGGAAAAGGTCAAGCTACTTTATCTAAAATGCAATGCGGGAATTTGCCCAGCACTTACAGGGGGATCTCCAATGCCAGATAGACTTCTAGAGAAGATGCACCTAAAGGCTGCCCCGGGCAAGCAGAAGCAAAAATGCTGTCGTTTTTTAAAGAAAAAACAGTAATATTTAATTTGTGTACTTTACTTATAATTTTCAAAATGTTGGTAGGATTAGAGGTCAACCATGCAAAGCTCTAAAAATCAGCCCTAGCCAGAAGGGTGACATATTTTCTTTGGTAATTGGCTGCACACACCTTTGCCCAAGAGAACCTGAATTCTAATTTCAATGTTACACACAATATATATATATATATATATATATATATATATATATATATATATATAAGTCCAAAAATAGTTACCGGCACTCCAGGGACTTTCCAAATAACCACACAAACAACTTCGGTTTTCAAGTCAACGTTTCAGTCTTGTTTATTACAGACTTTCATCAGGACAGTTGGTATCATAACATAATCATTGGTTTAGTTGGTATCATAACAGAGACTCAAAGTTCCAGCCTCCTACCTCTTGCTTGTGTTTCATGAAAGTGTTTTGTTACACACTACTTGTTTAAAAAAAAACCATAAAAATAATAATAATAATAATCTTTAGAACAGGGAAATGCAAGAAAAGCTTGCTCTATGTGCTGCGCATGCTGGCCTTGTATTGTAGTAACTCCAGAACCACGAAAAAAAGAAAGAGAGAGAGAAAGAAAGAAAGAAATTAAAATAAGTGAGATATAGAGAAAGATAGGAAAAAGGTAAGAAAGAAAGGGCCAATGTGAGGAAGTGTGAGTAAAAGACTTTTCTTTCAGACAGCACTTTGTGTCTTTATTTGAAAAGAAGGTAATTTACGAGGCATACGAGCAGCTTATTAAGGATGAATAGATTACAAAATTCATCACGTGCCAAATATAGTTCCGAATTGTTCTCCTCGTCTCTGCCTTAGGGAGTGCTGCCTCGCAATGTTGGTAATTAAATCTTCTTTGGGATGAAAACAAACACAGTTAAACGAGCGATGCTTCTTAAAACCAAACACTACCCTCCCTGTGACTTGATATCTGTGTTGGCTCTCTGAGAGATTGAGTCAGTCGCTTTAATTGGCACTGCACCTTTAATGTGTCTGCGTTCTAAGAATCGAAGCCGCAGCGTGTGTACAAGGAAGTTACTCATTTTATGATTATTTGATTTTGTTCTTGAAAGCCAAAGCTCTGCTTTACATAATTAGAACGATTATACCTCGGTGTTTTCTCTCTGCTAAATACAGCGGAGAGTACCCAGCGATACTGATGACAAGCTATTCCATGTGATTAACCCCTTCATTGCCTGCACAAGTCAAAGTAAAATGGCCCAGCACTAAGAAGCACTTTTGCCCTCTAAAGGATCCCCCCCCTCCCCAAAAAACTACTTTTGCCTTTGGTGCAGAACAGATGGCATTTCAGTTTGTTTGCAGCAGTAACATCTGGGACTGAAGTGTGATGGTTTTAGGGAATGCAAAGTACAAATGCTTTTCCCCAGGGGGAGAATAGTTAGACAATAGCGCGCATGCAGAGCCGATCCCAAATCTTTCGTTTAAAACAGGATATTTAAAGCCGTGGCCGGCACCAATAGTGTTAATGCCACGCACTCAAGCAGTTGATCCAAGTGATGATTTTTTGCGGGGCTGTAAGAAAGATAGTGGAATTTGCTTCTTTTTTTTTTAATCAGATATCTTATAATTTCTCTATCATTTTCAACATGCAGGGGAATTGCTTTCTGGTGCTGACATACATACCCATATCATAAATATCCATATATTATTATTATCTTTTTATTTATAGAGCGTCAAAAATGTACGCAGCGCTTTGTTACAATACATACATTCTAGGGGTATGAGAAAATTGAATTGACAGAATAAGACAAACCGATACATTAGGTAAAGCTCACAAGCTTGAAATCTAGAATAGGATGTTAATACCCTTTACTAGACAATACCAGTATATTTTCACGTGGGAAGGGTGTTCACGGGATATTAGTGTCTGTGAATACAGCTGTAGACCTGATTTATTGTTACCTTTTTTTAAGCAGGATTACAGTGTTGAGGAAGTTGAGATATAAAGGGATAATATACAGAGATGTCTCACTCGCTCCATATAAAATATACTCATTGACATGGAGATGACTGGTGTTATCCTTTATCTGGAAAGGGGTAAAACACTCGGAGAACTGTAACTCCAAATATAAAGGACGTTCAGGGCCTTGCTCATGGCAGGCAGGGGTGTACAATTTCTGCCCCAGCAGGCTGTGTGTGTTTATACCCCTGACATCTGATCTGCAGTGCAGGAGAAGCACAGACTTGCCCATTGTGGGTTAGGGGTGGGGGTTACTCTTTGTAGTGGCCCATCATTCCTGTACTGATTATGCACTGATGCCAGACCATCCCTGCTCACAAGGACACACACACTACCCCCACCCTGCCACAGGGTCACAATATGTATGTATCTCATATGCAAATACAACGCAACTGGGCCCCAGCTGCTGCATGCAAAAAGGGGATCTGCGGGTTGGAATATAAAATTGGGTTCTGAAGAATATGTTACAGCGCACTGAACCATGATAGCCCCTATGACGTTTATATATATATATATATATGTATGTGTATATATATATATATGTATATATGTGTGTGTATGTATATGTGTGTGTGTATATACTGTATATATATATATATATATATATATATATATACATACATACACCGTAGGAGATCTCATAGTATATGTATGTGTATATATGTGTGTGTGTATGTATATGTGTGTGTATATACTGTATATATATATATATATATATATATATATATATATATATATATATATATATATATATATATATATATATACATACATACATACACCGTAGGAGATCTCATAGTATATGTATGTGTATTGGTGGGCAGGCAATATACATATCAACAAATGGCCACTTTATAGGTGGATGGCATCTTTACGCCTCAATTAGATTTCTCCCCCAGGTTCGAAATGGAAATTCTTTAGAAAAAGCCCCACGAATTCGCAAACGTCGTCGCCATGTGTAGACCAGAGATAAGCTCCATGATGTCAGGTACAGATGTTTCTCCCCATGCGCCGTGACATTCCTCCCCCCGCCCTCCCCTCCATACATTACCTTGCCCCTCTACTCTTGCCCCCTCTCTCCACTCCTCCCTTCTTGTGCCACTCTCTCCTCCTTCTTGTGCCCGCCCTGCCTCTCTATTTTCTCTATCGTGTGCCCTCCTCCGGCCTCTCTCCTCCCTCCCGTGTCCTTTTTCTCCTCCCTATCTCTGTCACTAGTTTTCCCCTGTGCCCTCCTCCCTCTCACCATCTCTCCCTGGCTCCTGTTCATATTGCAGGTCAGGGGTGAGTCCCCCACGTCACGCTGGAAGATGGCGGCCGGGCGGCTGTGAGATGAGGAGCTCGGGGCTGTGCTGCTGACAGAGCCGCTCACATGCAGTAAGGTAAGCGGCTTGTACATGTGGCAGGCTAGAGGCAGCGCAGGGCAGAGATGGCATCCGCGGGGCGCCGGGGTAGGCAGGAATTGCGCGGGGTGCAGTGTTGTGTAAGTTGAGGGTACATAGTACACGGGGAGAGGGGTGCGTGGAAATGCGTGGAGATGCAGTATGTGAGTTGGGTGCGGAGGGCGAGCGTTACCTGCACACACATATACAAGTAATGGAGTTTGCGGCTGCATCGTGGGTGCAGGGAGCGTGCATGCATTAAAGGTGGGTGTATTGCAACATAAACCCGGGCTGTGTGGGGCTCCATTACGTGCGTTTATTGCTAGGGGCAAATATACATATACGAGAGGGGGGTGGGGGCTTTGTGCACGTTGGGGGGGGGGTCATAGAGGCAATAAGCGTGCCTGCACGGGGGTGGTGTGTGCCATATTGGGCTGTGTCAACAGTGGGTGCGCATAGAATGGGTGGGCAAGGAGGGGGGGCATGGGGTTAGATAAGGGGGAGGGTAGCGGTAATGTGTAGATACTATAGTAGGTGGGTGTGGAGAAGGAAGCTGATTACACCCTAATCGGTTTCTGCTGCTAGTGTGAACCCCAGTACATTGCGCGAGTGGCACATACTTCCTGTGGGTACTCGCATTTACTGTGCGTATTATTTCTAGGGCGTGTGTGTATACATATACCGCACGGTTCTATGCTGTGTATAGGTGATTGCTTGCTTTGCTTCTGGCAACAAAGGGGTTATCCTAACTTATTCGCTTGCCCATACAATAGCATCTGCTTTGCGTTAAGTGCGTATCGGACCCGGTAACAACATTAGTCTAACCCTGGCAAAAAAAGAGGCAGTGTAGTACGTATGAATTAACCCTTTCAAGTCTATTGAGGGTCACTCGAGGAAGTCAACACGGGTTCATTATTTATCTCCCTGCCATTGCGGCTTACTTGTGATGACAGTATTCGGCTTTTGGTTTTTTTTTTTATATAAAGCGTAAGAAAGGCGACCGTAGAATCATTGTGCTTTCGTAGGATTCTTTGCAAACCGAGCCCAGTGTGCTGATCTGGCACTAACTTTGTTGGCTTCCACGCCTTCTAAAGAGTTAATTTTTTGAGCGTTGGCTACGTATGCAATCTTCATGCTTCTCACGCATGTGTGTTACATGGATGGGAACCTGCTCTGGCATTAAGGTGAATAAGCACAGCGTATTATGGCATGTTTCGTTGCCATAGGTGGTGGAGAATTGGCAGTTGAAGTTAACCACGCGTGTTAAAATCATTACACGTTTAATTCTCAGCCGCCGATATTACGTTTACAGTCTTTTTTCTTACTAGGGTTACTGAATATCTTTGAAAGGAATAGGAGATATTCACTTCCACTGTAGGTTATGGTAAATACAAACAGGAGGGGGCATATGGGGGGAGGGGGTGTATGTATTAAACATGGTTTCTCTCACCTTATCCCTCAGTTCCAGGTAGCGATCTTGTATTTGGCATATTCTCTGTCCGATCAATTATGCCGAAACGCTTCTGAAGATTCCCATTTGATGGATGGATGGGTTGTGGGGGGTCGTTGCTATTCTTCAAAATATATTTGATGTGGGCAGTGACAACGAAACGTATGATTATATTTTAATATCGACGTTTCCTTGTGTTTGACGGGTTGTGGTCGCGTTTATATTGCATTATACGTGCAGGGAAAATACGCCGACGTGGTAAGTTAGGTGACGTAACATTACAATTAAAATGCTTTGATGTGCTAAGCAGTTGCCCCGTGAGGTGGTTCTTGTTGCCCTTTTAAGGCATCTTCAAAGAGCTGTCTACCTATTCTGAAAACCATTTATTGCTGCGTCTGATTGCTAGCTCTTTGGCGTTCTTTACGTTACTGGAATTAGTTTATTCCTTAAGGTACGAAAGACGTTATCATCGTGACGGCGGAATGGTATTGGGCTGAAAAGGCTTATTTTTACGTAATTAATAATATGTATCGTCCCTCTAATGTGTAGGCTTTTTGTAAGGCACTTATTGAACTTTCCACCCCCTTTACTGATGAAAGGATCAGCTGCACACCTCGTGTATGTATCAGACTAATGGTTTCGGGAGAAGGAACGTTGACGAAACCTTTGATATTTTTGGTAGCGACTGACTTAGGCGCACACCTGGAATGTAACGTGCCGGGAACCGATGTTCTCTCTACTTCATGCCCCTGGCCCTGCTAGAAGGTGCAAACCTGCTTAAAATTTATATGGTTTATGACGCTAAGCATTTTTCTTCCTTTCCAAAAAAATTTAAAAAAAACATATAAATGCAGAAATTAGTGGAACTTAACTCCCAAACGAACGAAAAGTGCCATTTTTAAAATGCTGGTGGTTGTAGAAGGCTTAATAGGTTGGTACGGAGTCATTTCTATATAAAGCCGCCTGTACGCTGTGCCAAGCAAGTTGTTCCTTAACAGGTTTTCACTAATTGCTGAAGCACAATCTCCCAAACTACATCTGTCAATGTCTATTTATTAATAAAGATCTTGATCCAAAAAAGGATCGAAGACCACCTTCAGGACACTGCCCCCTAAAAGCAGAGGGCGTTTGGCTTTTTCTTTTTTTTTTCTTTGCACGTCTTGCTGGCTGTTTTCTTTTCATTTGTGTGTTTTGTTTTTTTTCCTGAGTCACTGTATCTTGTTTATCTCGCTATGCAAAGCGTTGTAGGGCAGCGTTGGGGGAAGACCTCTTGGATGGCACATTTCCTGGTGCCTCTTAAGCACAAAGGAGTGGAGAAAAGGGAGATAAATTGCAGCCCTGCAAGTGGCCGGCTTTTCACCAGCTATCTGATCCTGATGTCTTCGGGGCTATTATTTACAGGGGTGGCTGACAGTTTCAGGTTTAATTATTTAAATCAGTTTGACCCTACTGGGTCAGCACGAACTGCCCTTTTATTATTCAGAGGTAGGTCCCTTGCTGCATCAGACATGCGCTTGGGATGATGCAAAGAGCCATGATTCTTAAACCTTGTCCTTGCTTTGTAATACAGATTTTGTTGCTGAAATTAGCTTCAGAGCTCTTTCTACTGTAGCGGCTAAGGATTAACCCCCTGTTACCCAAATGTGCTAATTAGCTGCGGCAGGAACTCCAATAATGCCTTTTGTGGCATTTTTCTCTGTTTTCAACATTAAGATGCCATGTCTTAATTTTAGGAGTTTAATGCAAAAGGAGAGTTATATATTTTTTTTTTCCTGTTTCTTTAAAGCCACTCCTTTTCTGACTTACTGAAAACGTCATACATATAGATTTGTTATGGATAAACAGGTTTCCTCAGACAAGCCTTTATTGGCTTACTTGGAACAGTATTTGACGTTTAACATATGATACTACCTAAAAATGAAAAAAATATATTTTGATCTGTTTTCAGTATGTTTAACCTCTGCCTTTCTATAAATCAACCTCCCTATCCAACCAAGAGGCAAAATCAGCTTTAATATGCTGCTTAACCATGCCTTGGAAAAAAATATCGGTGTTCATGGTTTTTTGAATTAAGTTTAATTTTTTTTTTGTAATAAAAAGGGGACTCCCTCTCCCATCCCATGTAACACCCCCCACCCTCAGTAAAAGTACAAAATAAAAGGATTGGATACATAAAGGGGTTTTTAGCCCTGATTTGCTGTGTCAGACCTCTAACCTGGCAGCATGTTACAACATATTGAGTAAAATGTTGCAAAACCTGTCTGGCTAGAATACAGTAAACAAGGGGCTACAGAATGTTTTTTGCCCACCTGCTGTGTTTCTATTATGTTGTCTATAAACCCGATACATTTTTTTTGTTTTCTTTTAGTGTTTATATGGTTCTTCTACGTAATACCTGTCTTTTTATGCCTAATGTGCAATTTTGCGCATTATGCTTTCCTTTCTGCATATCGGGTTAATGGTAGTCGCATGCAATTCCTGAAAAGTCTCTCTTCAGTAATAATAAGTACAATGAAGAGAGGGTTTGATCTGTTGCCAAGATAAATGCAGACACAGCACAGATAAAAGGTCTCACGGTTGCCCTACCTGTTTTTCAGTAAGTGTGAGGTATGACTGCTCCTGGAACCTGTCCCAGCCAAACCACCAGCCGGGATTAGTGCTCACGGCATAATGTGATTCTTAACTATTTTGTGCAATGGGCCAATCTGTTCTTCATATTACGTGATTACTGAAAAACAAGTTTTGTTTGTGATATGTATATTTCTGTATTTTCACGCAGTAGAGAAAGTATACGCATTTGTGACATGGTGAGACCATTACTGTATAGAGCTTATGTTCTAAAGGAGTGTAATGTGGGCCAACTAGGTTAATAAGAAGTGCAAACCTACTGGATAGTGGGACTTCTGTAGTTCCATTCATGGATTATTTTTATTCGATGATCATCGGGGAACGCCATGCTTGTTTCAATGTCATTGTGTCAATAAGAACCAATATGAAAGACTGCTTGGTTACTTAAGCTTCCTCGAGACATTGGAAGTTTTATTTCTAAAAGCCAAGGGTTATCTGTACTTGTCTACAAACTCTCTTGATGCCTCATGCTTGGGTGGTGGGTGCAAGTTTGAGAAGAGACCTAGCAGCAACATGATTGGGTTTAGTCACTGAAGGTGGAATTAACAGTAGAGTTTGCAGGAAAGTTATGGTTCCGGCAACCTTGGTCAGCATTCATTTGGAAGGCTCAAGGCTATCAAGTTTCTTCAGCAAGAAGGACCTTGTGTAATGCATAATTCAGTGGATTAGGGAACTATGAAGAAAACATGCTGATTTAAAAAATGCATTATATAGGGTGAGCTAAGATCTTCCTGCAGTAGAAGTTCAAAGGGGAATTGGACCTGCACCAGTCTCCTGACAACTCGTCCTTTAGTGAATAGACCCAATTGTATATGAGATGGGATGATGGAGGTTGATATGATTTAAAAAGAAAATAAGTTAATTGTCCTTTTAAAGAGTAACAAGGTTGATTATCTACGAAAAAATGAGATTCCTAGAATATACTTTATACTACAAGTGAATGTTCTGCTGCACCACATACCCCTGTGCTAGTAGTTCATAACCGTAGTCCACAGCCACATGTTTCCTTAATTACTAGAATGTCTTTTGTTATTAAAGTAGGCTTAGCCGAAATGCCCAGCCTATACACTCCAACAGCGATACGGTTAGCACCGGGGCCTTCGTATAGGAAATCTATGCATAAATACTGCAGATAAACATGTTTTTGTTGTATCATACGTCACTGGAGGTGTTGCCTGTGACATGAAGGACGTTGTGGTAGTGATATTGACTTTATGTGATGTATGTCTTTTTTACGTCCTGGTGAATATCCAAGCATATCAATCTATGTCTTCAAGTCTTTCATCAAGTCATGCGTTTAATATTTACCCAAGCCAAAAGGGTGAGATGTTAAGAATCCTACCCAGGGTGCAACATTTTCAGTTTTCTTACTCTTCTGTTCCATGGTAGTATTTTAAAAGTAATGTAAATGAGGACATCTAGATGGACGTGTGAAGCTAGAAACTGCATGATGTGACTTCTGGTCTATTGATAAATAAACCAACGTTATCACTCTTCAGATGTGGAGACCACCTGGCCAACCCTTATTTCCCTGTTAAGCATCATTGGCTGGCGTGTTCTCACATGGCATTAATTCTACTTCGCTTTGGCATAATCTATGATGTGAGCTTTACCGTCATTGAAAATGCAAGTTACTTTGAAACTAAATTCCTCCCTCTAGAAAGAAGAGCTGCCTCCATCCTAAATTCTTTGGCCCATTGTATAGTACAATCTTCATATAGTGGCTGGAAGCAGCCATTTTCCTTTTCTTGAATGCTACAGTTAAAGCTTCTTGCTGCAGGGGCCCCTTCATTTCAGAAGCAAGCCTGTACTAATAAAACAGACAATTCTATATGAATATAGATCCACATACACACGCATAAAATATGCCCCTAATTAATGTGTTGTGTAATAATGATGTGCTCTGTAAGCAGCTCTCCTTTTGCCCTGTTAGCGGTTCCTGTCCTGGGTATTCTCTGGGTTTGCTGTGAATAATACATAAGCCCGTATCTCTCTGTCCTCTCGCTCCTGCTACGCTACTGATTGAGGGCCGTTCCACATCTTCCTGAAAGCTTCTCCATTACTCAGGGGCATTTTGCCCCCTTTCCTTTATTCCTATAATGCATCATGCAGCGGAAACACTCAGCGTGCTAAGTGTCCAGCATCCTTTTGAGCGATCCCCTGAAGGTACTTGCGGGGCCTGGGTTATAGATAACTTCCTTGAAGGGGAAAAAGGACCAAATGGTTATTTAATTGCTTTAACCGATTGCCCTTTCTTTGCCCTAATAACATCCATTACGATATTCGTCATTGGTACATGTTCGGGGCGTATTATATTTATATCTCAGTGTGGTTCCTGGAGTGTCTAGTTTTTCCTGTTCACATGATTTTTTTTTGCCATGTACCGTGTGAGTTTAGATCACGTCACTAGTGCAAGTATTTTGTTGCACCAACTGGAGCAGATTTTGTCCCGGGTCAAATAACTGTGCCATCGGATTCAATTCCATCCCGTTTACACAACATAAATACATGTTGAAAACTCAGTTCTATTAAAATAATTGCTATTATTTGCCATCGATTTTGTGTCGGCGCTGTACAGTGAGCAAACAGGACATTACCAGTTGTGCATCACATAACAATTTGCACTTATAGAAACAAAAGGGTGGTAAAGTCCTGCTCAAGCAAGCTTACAATCTGGATTTATTGTAGTGAATCGGCCTTGACAAACGTCTCCTGCGAAAATAATTGAATCAGCCATAAGAAATGACAGCGTATAGGTGACTGAATTATATAAGAAACCTTGCTTATGTACCGTATTTGCTCAATTATAAGAAAATATCCATTGTCTTATATTCAAGGCCGTCTTCTAATCAAACCTCAAATAGAGGTCTGACTACAAGACTAAGATCCAGATCCCCCACAGCACTGCAGGGGATCTGGATCCTCCTCTCTGCGAGCTGGTGGAGGTCTGCGAGGCGAGCAGACAACCTCCGCTGCTGTCAGCACTTCCTCTGGGGCTTCTTTGACTAGCGCCGGCATCACATGACCTTCCGGTACTAATTCACAGAAGCTCCGCGGGAAGTACGGGCATCAGCAGCAGCAGCAGCGGAGGTTGTCTACGTGCATTGCACAGACCTCCACCGGCTGCCCCACTAGACACCAAGGAATCTGAAGCACGGGGGACAAGTCTAGGGATGCACTTGTAAGTCAGGGGAGGGTAAGAGTGGCGTATGGGGGGGTATAAGGGCTTTCTGGTGGGCACAGTGGCACATAGGGGGGTTAAAGGGCATATCTGGGGGGCAGAGTGGCACATAGGGGGTATAAGGCATTTATGGGGGGAGAGTCGCAAATAGGTGGTATAAGGCATTTCTGGGGGGGCAGAGTGGCATATAAAGGGGGAATAAGGCATATCTGGGGGGCAGATTTGCATAACTGGGGGCAGGTTGGCAATCATAGTTTTTATTAAATATGAAAAAATAGTTTACATGTGAATTCGTATTTCCTAGTAAAAAAAAATTTCTTATAGGGTAGTCTTATATTCAGGCTATTTCTTTTTTTTCCTAAATTACTTTTTTTGGGGGGGTTGTCTTATAATCGAGCAAATACGGTTTCTTTTCTTTTCTCCCTAAAGGAATTGCCATTGTAACTTTGTAGTGTAATCGCTGATGACTTAATCCCAGATATCATTGCTGGCACACATTTATAAAATGACAAATAGTTATATATTATTTGATTATGTTGAGCGCGTTCGTGGAAATGCCACCCATTTTTCCTCCAGTGCCTAAAGGGTTAACGGGCACTGTCCTGGATCTAACGGTTTTTTCGTGCACTGCCGTTTAGGAGACCAGGGCAGTACGCTGACCGTATCTGAAAGGAGGTGGCTGTCCTGCATCCGTGTGACTGTTACACGTAGGTCAGTCTTGTAAAGCATGAATCAGCCTGTGTAGAGGAAGTGCATTGAAAGCATTCCAAACTGCAGGGCCTTTTAATAGCGCTGGCTGTAATCCAGACTGAGGGAACTCAGCGGGAGAAGCCGGTTTGCGTACGGTAGGGCAGGGGACCATTGAGCATTACATGTGTTGTATATCTTGTAATATCCTCTGCTGGATGTTAGAATGCCAGAGATTGCCCGTCATTTCATATGCATCCCGGGTTTTTGTGCCGTTCTAGTGTACGTGCCACAGAATATATGGTCGGTAGGATTTCTGAGTTGATTACTGGTTAGTTGTAGGCTTGAGATGGAGATCTGTGTATGGATGACAGGAAAATGTGTATATTGGTTTTACAGCCTAGTATTTTCCAGTCCTGGTTTTTTTTGATGTGTGTATGAAATCCAGGTCCACGTTTACACGAGTTAAGTTTAAGTTACTTAAAAAAAAAAAAAAAAAAAAAAAATCACTGTTAGCACATTTTTTATTTAGCTCCAACAATTTACAATACATATATTCAAGGGCTTGACAGACTAAGACAAACCGACAGATTAAGTAGAGAGGGCCCTCCTTGCAAGCTTACAATCTTCATTTATCCAGACCTGTATATTGGGTCGGTACAGAAAGCTGGGGAAACCTACACAAAATGCACAATGATTTTAAGGCTACAATATGTGCTTAGCTGCACCGTAGGCATGCTCTAGAGATGAGCAGCGTTTCATTGGAAGAGGCTTCTCAATATTTTGCATTGTGCTGGAGCAATTTCAAGATAAATTGTAAACTTCTTGCCCTCTGTCTTTTCTTTGCAGTAAAGGGCAGTGTCAGGGGCCCCCAGACACCGAGCAGGCAGCTGCTTCTTCGGCACGAGATCCATTGTCTATGGTTTCTGGCTGCCCTCTTGGGTTACATGGGCAGATGCCAGCTTGCATAGCGTGAATGGCGCAGAGTGTCAGAAATTCCTGGAAAAGCATTTCCTTCGCTCCAGGTCATTCGCACGCTGAAAGCAAAACAGGCTTGCGTTGGCAAACTGGCAGCGTTCCTGATGGGCGTATTTATTTATCAGCTTCCAGCTCGTTTTCTTTTAACACGTTAATGTCACATATGCTGTACTACCATATCTGCGGTGCTCTGGAAAGGTATAGCAGGGAGCAATTTTTGTAACGTTTTCAGGCTTGTTAAGCATTCACTTTTTTTTTTTTTGACGCAAGTGAAAGACCATTCCTCTGACTCTTACTGGTCTGTGAGGGTGAACATGTATTGCGCTAAATATATTGTCTCATGATTCTCATACATCTTCCAATTATTGTGGGAAGTGTATTAGATTAAACAATGTCTTCCCACAAAATGCTTATATTGGGAATTCATCGTACATCGGCTACTGTACACTACTATTTTTAGTCCGTATATGAAGCGTGCTCCAGTCTCCAACACCCCCTCCCTTAAGTGTTTATTCTTTGGCTGTGATCTGTGTTTGTTTTGTTTCTGTTCATTAATCTGGTATTCCAGCCTTGCAGCAGGGTGATTTCTGACAAAGGTCCTCAGACCTCTCATGAGGGCAGAGATATATAGCGGAGGGAGGGCTGAGAGGAGACCCTTTGTGCATATGAAAAAGGCCTCATTATCCATCCAAAGAGGGCTCCACGTCATGTGACCTTCTGCACTAGAGGGCGTACCTCGGGGTGAGGAGGTGAATAGATGGGCTCCAGGGACTCGTCCAGTGACGGCAACCAATTTAATAATTCATGCCTAATTATTACGGGGCTGTTACAGTAGTGCTCCTGTAACTTGCTTGGGATGCAGCTTTGTCTATTCAGGGCAATTAACTGATTTCCTGCTTTACTTCCTTCAGAGATATCATTCAATCATGTGTATAATAATAATATTATTATTATTATTATTTCAAGATAAGTGGACCTATTAATGTTAAAGTGCTTATAATATCCTGATATGTATCTGTGGGGAAGAAACCCTAAAATCTTGGATGCAGTTCTGCCATATCTGACTTTTTTTTATTTTATTTTGTTTAGTGAACACTGAGGAATAAGTAATAAATCATGGAGTAGTGGAGGTGAAAATTGCTTTTCTCCAAAGGAGGGTGTTTTAGAACAAGTACCATCTCCTATTGTTTGTTTTTTATTTTTTTTTATAAATTTTGCAACATGTTTGCATATTGCATAAATAAACAATAGCTCTGCCAGCTATTTGAGAAAACCAGATCTTGGAGACTCCGGTGATGTAATGTTTAGACGCCGGCATCGTGTACAGTAGTAAATTTAGATGCGTGATTGTTTTTATTAATGATATATATGACTAGCGTATTGTAAATTCATTAATGAAGGGAGATTCAGCTGTCATGTAAACTGAGATCTGTGGCTATAGGTGGCAGAATTTAGCAGATTAATTCATTTTCTGTCCTGATCTTTTTTTTTTTTTTTTTTTTTTTCCATTTCCCCAAAGTAAGCGATAACCAATTAGTTGTTGGGGGGGGGGTGTCATCATAAAAATAGAACAGGAAGTTATGGTGGTGCGTTTGCATATGTAAACATAATATGTAACATAAATCAGTAGGCTGTGTACCGAGCTGCAAAATGCTATATTTTTGGGAAAAGCAACAGGTCTGCTTCAAGGGCTCATGATAGAGAGAATACTAATGTAATTCAGCATTATAAAGCATAATCCTTTTCAAAACATAAAATTGCATGGTAAATTAAACAAAAATCCAACCTGTCATCTTAGTCATTATTATGTTAATCATTTAAGTGTCTGGTAGAGAGTGTAGTCGGGCTTTTGGTGAGTCCAGTTTATCATTCATTTCCAAGCTTGCTTTAGTTAAAATGCATGGAAGGCTTGCTCTGTCCTTTTTAAACTGATTAAATTCTTAGCGCTAAAGGGGTGAAAAGGGGGCTTTTCTTTTTGGCTGTATGATTCAGTAATTGTCTGTCTGCTTTAGGGTCTTTGCAAGGTGCATCTGTCAGTTTGACCCGAGACAGCAGGACAGTACAATAAAATGAGGGGGGGCAGTGGCTGGACTGATGGTGGCCCTTTCTTTATTCTTCATCCTTCTTTCCTTCTGACATTTCAAAGTGGTTTTACATTGTGTCTTTCTCTGTTGGGATCAGCATTTGGATCTTCCAACACTAAAGAGTCACTACAGAATGTGCTGTGAGCGTACAGCCTTGGCTTGTAAGGCTGCTTCCTATATTATTGTATCACTTTACCCTGCCCCCTCCAGCGAGCGTCCCCTTTCTTGGTCTTACCACTTTCAGACCTTAATTACGTCCCAGCTGCAAGAGGCCAGGGGCTCCGTTTCTCTCTCCATCTAGCTCTTGTGTCAAATCTAATGGTGCATCATCTGCTGCTTCAGGAGTACCTCCTTTATTTAAATGCCAGGCCGTTCACTGCCCTTGAATGGAATCAGCGGTTACTTTCTTTGTTAGTGCAATCCAAAAATAATATGCACCCCACACTCAGACCAACCGGTAACTCTTCAAGTGCTGCTAGGCTATGCCAGCCATTGAAAGGATAGCCTGGTACACCCCGTGCTTCCATCATATAGATTTACCAAGATTCCAGATGGCAGCCTCTATAACATCTGGGGAAGTCTAATGTCCTGTAGTCTCCTGATCAGCCTTTATTGTATATGGTCTCTGTATCTTTATCATTTCTATAAATATTGGTTGGTAGGTGCAAACATTGCAAGTCTCACGAAGTGCCACTGTTTATTGTACTCGGCCTCCATGGTTACAAAGAATCCTTAGAGATAATCCGACATAAGGCTTCCAGCTTTACCAGAGGGCACCCAGTTCACTTATAACCGGCAGATCCTAATCAAGGTCTGCACCTTGGATATATCTTTTTTTCTTCTTCTGTTGGACGTGCTATTCCAAACACCTCAAATGCAATGTAATAGGACGCCTCCGAGATTGTCTTACGGAAATATTTTTCATATTGCTTTCTTCTACACGATGCATGGTTCAGTCCATATGTACCTGTTTATAGAATGCAGAAAGTGGATGGATCTACGCTGCGGAACGGAAAGGGTTATATTCCATACCTGGCCTTCTAGGAATGCTTGCTAACCGCATGTTCTCTGGGTATTGTTTTGCCTGCAGCCTTTTAAACAAATTACTGGCACCTTCCTGGGTGGGCGGGGGGTTGGGGATGATGAAAGGCTGGCTTACCTTGCAGCAGAAAGGGCATCTGTGCACAAAAGCCATTAATGGGAAGTTTGTTTTATTGTTTTGGACTGACCACAAAACGCAACTGATGTAGGTGCTCTGCCAGATTGGTGTGAAACTCGATCAGCCGCTATAGTTTTTGGATGCAGGAAGCTAATTGTGGCTGTACCTGTTCCAAACCGCATATTAGCATATGCATGGGGAGGGTACTTTTGATTCGCACCATTTTCTTTTACTGGATTTCACTATGCAGACCCATCACAGTGCCTGAAATGTTTCAACCAAAATAGGCTGGTGACCAAAAAGAGGACTGGCTGAAGGAGGAAAGAAAGAAAAATAAAATAAAAACAATCATACAAATCAAGTGGATCTGACATTAATATTTCTTTAGGTTTAGTTGGGCTACTAAATTGTAGATTTTGTGATAGTGACAGATTCACTAAGTGTTAGTAGCTTTTGCTTTGTACACTGACTGAGCTAATATTGAAATATGTGCAGGAATGTCCCTTTTAATGTAATAATGGGCAATTTAATGCCAGTATTTGCAGTAGCTGGGTAATCGTGTGGTACTCATGTACTAAAAGTGTTAACGTAATCATGGTGAGCCATTTTGATTTATAAAGTAACTGAACTAACAGATCACACCACTCCTACTAATTTCATTCCTCACCACGCACTGCAATGGATTCCGAAACCTGGCTATGGGAGCTCCAAGTTGCCAACTAATGGCTGGTCTCCCATCCAGTTGCATCACCGTGTGTTACTCCCAGGGACCTTGGGTTAACCACTGCCAGTTTCACTGGGCTAAAAGAGAACATCCGCACGGTCCCGGGTGCCACTTTGTGCCATGTCTGGTGTTGACACTAGCCTGAAACATTTGGAGCTGAATTTGATTAGTTTATGTCTGTTCCTGGGATAGTTTTCAGACAAACTCGGTGGCACTTGAAAGCTCAGTGATGGCCACTAGACCATTTCCTCTGATATTCCAGAAAGCGGTTTTTGTTAATAAAAACTCCTCTGTTGTGTTAGAGATGTTCGTTGTGTAATGGGGTGCCCACTGGACTCTGCAGGCATGACGCTGCTCCATAGGGCATATCCCAGTTATCTATTAGCAGTACATGGTCAGAGTCCACTTTATATGGCTGTTACATAAAACTATGCATTTATTAGCACGATACATAAAGCAGGAGCAGAGCAGGCAGGAACATGACAAAGGTCATCACCTGGCATAGTTCACATAGTATATTTAATGATGGACAGAGCGTGGAGCAACCCCGGATCAGCTTTGTTTAACCTTGGATTCCTTTCAAATGTATGAATGGGTCACTGCCCGAGTAAAGTTAAAATGTAGGTGTGCTCTGCAACAACAAAGCTGAATATTTTGTGTACTTCACCAAGTTGCACCTTTAAGGCATTGCTATGTACACAGGTACAAATAAAAAGTGATCTGTATTTTCTGCAGCAACAGTCTGAAAGAATATAGTTACAATAAAATCAACCTTCACTTAGTTTTAACTATTACTGATTTACACAGGTAAAATAACTTAATTCTAGTCTTTTGGGGTTTATTTCATCTGCCGCTTTCACTGTGCAGAGGGGGTCTTCCCTCTGGGTATCCTTTGTACCAAGTGCCGGTTTGGCTGTGTTTATGATTTATAGTTATTTCTGTAATGAACGACTAGAACTCCTATACAACCGATTTTTAGCAGATGAAACACTTTTGTAAGACCGTGTGAAGGGTCCGGGACAATTATTATGAATAGATGTTCTGATACTGCTCTTGCCTACACCAGACCGCAGGGGCTTGTAGCTGAGGTGTCTGTTTCAGTAGGTAATTTGTAATATATTAACCATCGAGGAGCATTGGTAATAGCTCGCTGCCACATGTGAAAGAGAAGCAGTCTCTCGATGCAGCTGCTTTGCTGCAATAACATCATTACACATTCATGTTACTTGGATAAAGAATACAAGCTTGTGTTCCCCGTATTAATGGAATCATGAATCAAAGTCCCGGGATCTAGATATACTTAATGCCCTAATTGAAGTATAATGATTTAGATTGCCAATTAGTATTTTAACTAGGTTCTAAGCCCTGGTTATCTGGAATTAAGTGTCTTCTGTATTGGACAAATACATATTTGAAGGGAAACGTGTACAATGTTGTTAATACTAAATATTTGCATATCAAGGATTAGGTCTAGTGTGTGTATATGTATATATGTATATGTGTATGTGTATATATATATATATATATATATATATATATATATATATATATATATATATATACTAAAAGTAAACTACCTTTATGGGTCCTGCCCATTGGCATCACATGCATATTAATATGACGTAATCATCACCTATGTGTGTAGCAATAGCATCTGTGGGTGTTGGTGTCTCCTAATTGTAGCCAGCCACCTTTCGCTAACACAGGAAGACTTGAGAAATATATGCAGATCTTGAGAGACACTTTGGCAAGAAAACCCAGCTAGGAACCCAGCAAATAGCAATCTAGTTGGTATTTTTAAATCTGTGGTTTTTTGTTTGTTTTGAATACATTTTCATTGTTGTTGCCCAAATATATAGTTTGGTGCATTTTATGCTAATGTATTGGCACAATGTGTGCATTTGCAGATAAATGTATACACGGAAACTGTATCTTCTCTACCCCACTTCACCCCCTCCCCATTTGTTATTCACAAAGCCTGCGTGTAAAAGGCATACAGAGTTGGCAAACAGTTGCTTTGGGAAGGTCCTGAGCTGGTGCCTGGGGCTGATCTGCATTCCACAGAGCTTGAGACGCCTGCTGGGCAAGTTGGAGGGTGAGAGGTGGCTGGGGGATGGGTTTGCACGGTAGATGCGTAACAAAGCACCTAGATACCCACCTGGACACCTTTTGTGTTTGGGCTCTATGGGACCACTCCTTTTGGAGCACATTCACTTATAGAAACACAGGCACCCAGCACTCCTGGAAATGCAAATCTGGCAACACATTTATTGTGTCTGTAACATGTTTCATGCTCTTTCAAGTCTGATCACAGACACAAGCATGATTAGACTTAAAAGGAAGGGGAATAAACCCTCCCGGTCCAAAAACATCCATATGCATTAAAGGGAGACCTGTACCCTGCATGGTAATGCATTTCAGGTACAGTCTGTGCTGTTTGTTTGCAGAAGTGACTGTCCAAAGATCAGAGTACCCATGGCAGATATGGATCCGTGCTCCTGGGTGTGCCACGCTTAGCCCTGATACGAGACTATTGGGCTGGAAACGTAACCTCTGCCGAACTGAGGAGAGATCCCCACTTATAGCAAACCTCCCCCTAATAGGTAAACCCCGACATATATTTCTTTCAAAATATGACGTTTTTATTCAGTCAACCAGGGCGTGAGTGTTTCTCTGCCAGGGTGTGCCTGGAATTTATTGCTAAAAGTGCATTGACTTGTGGTCTGTATGTTTTCTAGCATTGTTAATGTTGTTTAAAAAGTATAACAATGCTGTATACATTTGGGGAAATACTTACATTTATTTTAGGGATTTCCTAAATGGATAACATGAACATATATATATATATATATATATGTCTAGTAGAAAGCTTTTTTTTTTTTTTTTTTTTATGTGAAATTTGTTTATTTCTATTCTTTAGTCTACCCCAGACTATGCAAAAAATGTAAAAACATTCCTGGTTAATCAAAGCTGCGCCGATCAGTGTGTGTGTGTGTGTTTTTTTTTTTTTTGTTTTTTTTTTTTCATTTTAGCCCGTTAATAGCCCTCCAGGGCTCGAGCGTCCCATCGCTCGGCCAGCCTTGCTGTGGACATACTTGTCCTCTCTTTAATCTCTGCCGTGCTTCTCCATGTTAACATGTAAGAGTATCATCAAGCAGTCCTGGTTTGCAACAATCGCATGTTTGTGCAATATGAAGTTAGAGGGAATGATCCAATTTAATGAAGTGACCGCTAACTACCAGCGCACTGTTAGTTGTTCACAATACAGGGACTTGTGATGTTATAAGCATTCTTCAGTAGAATTTCAGTGATGCCCTGGAACATGTTTCCACATGTCACGTGTAAACAACTTTGTTAGCTCTACATTATAAATCCGTGATGTGCAGTTCATTTAATAATTATTTATATCTAATAGTATACAGTCTTTCACACTGCCTCCACATATCAATGCTTACTTCAATTGGGTCACTATTTTGGATCTGATTTCTTGTTTTACATTGTGGCAGACTATGATCTTAGATTATGGTTTAAAGCCATGGAAATTATTACTGCTTTACCATCCATTTAGGGCTGCAACTAACGATTATTTTAATAATCGATTAATCGGCCGATTATTTTTTCGATTAATCGATTAATCGGATAAAAAAAAACAATATGCAAATTTTTCGTTTATTTAAAAGAATTTAATGAACTGGATGTTAAAAAACAACTTAAAATTTACATTAACATTCTTATTTTGTTATGATGTAATAAAAAACAATATTTTCAAAGTACAAGAACCCAAACACAATATTTATGAAACAAAATAACCCCAAACATTCTGAAAAGAGGTGGACTATTACTGTTCAAGAAACTTTGCCCCAGCACTTTGCACTTTGCACCCAGCACTTTGCACCCAGCACTTTGCACCCAGCACTTTGCACCCAGCACTTTGCACCCAGCCCTGGCACTTTGCACCCAGCACTTTGCACCCAGCACTTTGCCCCAGCCCTGGCACTTTGCATCCAGCACTTTGCACCCAGCATTCAGCACTTTGCACCAGCACTTTGCACTTTGCACCCAGCCCTGGCACTTTGCACCCAGCACTTTGCACCCAGCCCTGGCACTTTGCACCCAGCACTGGCACTTTGCACCCAGCACTTTGCACTGTGCCCCTGCACCCAGTCTCTAACTCTGCCCTGCACCCAGCCCTGCCCCCACATTCTGCCCTGCCCCCACACTCACACTCTGCCCTGCACCCACTCTGCCCTGCACCCACACTCACACCCTGCCCTGCATCCCCACCCCCACTCTGCCCTGCACCCAGTCTCCCACTCTGCTCTGCACCCACACTCACACCCTGCATCCCCACCCCCACTCTGCCCTGCACCCAGTCTCCTGCCCTGCACCCCCCACCCCCACTCTGCCCTGCACCCCCACCCCCACTCTGCCCTGCACCCACACTCACGAACCGCTCTGTGCGAATGGAGCCACTCGCACAGAGCGAACCGCTCTGTGCGAATGGAGCCACTCGCACAGAGCGAACCGCTCTGTGCGAATGGAGCCACTCGCACAGAGCGAACCGCTCTGTGCGAATGGAGCCACTCGCACAGAGCGAACCGCTCTGTGCGAATGGAGCCACTCGCACAGAGCGAACCGCTCTGTGCGAATGGAGCCACTCGCACAGAGCGAACCGCTCTGTGCGAGTGGCTCCATTCGCACAGAGCGATTCGCTCTGTGCGATCCGTGCACATAGACATGAAGAATACTTACCTCCGGAACGCGTCACATCCGTCACGTAGCTAAAAGAAGGCGGAGACTGCAGAGCGTGTAGCAGAAGCGGGGAACGCTCGCGGAGGTAAGTAAAAGGAGCCGAGTGCTCCAACAACGAATTGATCACTCGATTAATCGATAACGGAAATCGTTATCGATGATTTCCGTTATCGATTATTATCGATTTTATCGATTCGTTGTTTCAGCTCTACATCCATTATATAAATATCTATGCCAATACATATTTTCATTAGAATATATATATATATATATATATATATATATATATATATATATATATATATATTTATAATATAGAAACCAAAGAAAAATGGTCACTCACGGGTCTTTGTAGTAAAGTGCGATTAACACCGGTGACCATTTTTCTTTGGTTACAATATATATATTCCTTTCTCAAGACCCGGAGGTGCTCCGAAACGTTGGCCGTGCCGATTCAAATAAATTGGTGTTAAACGCACTTTACTACAAACACCCGTGACTGCCCATTTCTCTTTGGTTATATATATCTGGCTATTTTTGGAGCACCCGGGCAAATAAAAGCCTGTGTATACTAACAGTATTTCTGAGTGTGCAGCCGCTCCCTTTGGTGTGTATGTATGTATGTATGTATGTGTATATATATATATATATATATATATATATATATATATATATATATATATATATATATATATGTATGTATATATATATATATATATACACAATATTTAATTACGCAATGGTCGAGTTAGTCCATGAATACTAACCTTTATCACATACACGCTGCAGTTATTAGCAGACATGAAGGTATTATAGCTGTGGGTTGGGTGCCACTCTCCCACATTACCTGTAATGCTTCAGGCTGCCTCTGCCCCACCCCACCTGGGCAGGTGTTCTCTTGCATTTCAGTAACTAAATTCGCAGTCCCCTTCTAGCAACAAATGTTTGCTTTCATAAAAATCCTCTGTCAAACAGTTCCCCTCCCCCTATTCTGACACACGCACCTGAACTATTCCTACTATCTTACTGTAAGAAAGTTCTGACACGCACACCCCTTCCGCGAGAGACTATCCCTTGGGTTGGGTAGCTTTGTGATGCCTGCTCTGCCACCCCTTCCCTCCTGACATCCACTGGACCCATGGAGAGTTATATGGCTTAATAACGGGATCCCACAGATTTCTGATCCTTTCTTCTTCTGCGGTATAATTAGCTTCTGAAATAAAAATGGCCTTAATCTGCTAAGGGACAAATACTTAGAACCAGGCAGCAAGTAGAAGTCCTCCAGGATACCTACCCATTGTCCTAGGCCACAAGGCATTGTTGACCAATGTGGATGGTGTTGTGCTGTTTAGATGCCCCCCCCTTTTTGCACATGTGGTTTTGCATCGAAACAGACATTGGAACAAATCGCGAGTTGCTTATTATGTTGGGTCCTGCCTTCCATAATTTAACAGTTCTATTTGCCTCTTGTAAAAACTTTAATTAATTTGCATAGTTAATGAAGAGAAAAGTATAGTTAAAATGATGCAAGCTTTCAAGACCAAGTTGTTAGGTCCCTTCCTCAGGCATTAATGAAGCTAAAACCATGAACACGGCACAAATATTTTTATCATAATCCACTTTCATTTTGTGTGTTTATCGTAGTTCAATATGTTTTCAGATTGTTCTGGCAGGTGCCGGAATCGCCTTTTTCCTAATGCATACACGGTCCACTGCTTGCCCCGCACGTGACACAGAGTGCGCCATAATCGCCGAAAAAATATTGGTGCCTTATGCAAGCCACAAATTGTCACAAAAATAGCAATAATGTGTCGGCTTAGGCTAGTCCTTGTCTGAAGTCTGGTTATGAAAGTCTATGCGCAACCGTAGCAAACCAATGAGCACCCATGAATAACGTTGCATGGTTTCCTGCCTAGAAGAGTAACAAAAACCTTCTTGGCACACCTTGCTAAGTACCGTACTGACAGTATACATATGCAACATAGAGAAGGCAAATAGATATACAGATATTAGAATATCTTCATAACTATTATATTGATTGGCAAAAGACCCCAAGAGATACAGTTTTAATAAAGTTTCTGTGACTCAAAATGGGAAATGTCACCTCGAATTAATATGCAAATGTTAATAGTTAAGATTTAAATAAGCATCTTATGTATTAGAAACGTACTTTATTTAAGATGACTGATTCGGGCAGCGTTCGTAAGGAAGGTCCCTTTTTAACTCAACTATTGCTTAAACACTGCTCAAAATTGAATGCGCTTATTGTAAAATCCGTGAGTTTCACAACTTCCCTTAAATTGTCATTATGGAATAGACTGTTATTTATGAAAAAAGAATAAAAAAAAAACATACTTTGTACAATGTACAGAAAAAGTTAACAAATTGAATAGCATTTTCCTTAAACCTGTTAATTTTTGAATCCCTTTAACCATATTACTGCTGAAAACCAAGTACGGGGGGGGGCATTTTTCAAAGAAGGAGAAATGTTTGAGCAAGAGGTACATTTAAAACTTGTGGGCCATGGTCTTATAAAGATACAAGGGATGGGATATCATTAATGTAAAACCAGACAAATAACTAAATTAGGATTAATGTCTTTTACAGGAGGAAAAATTAACAGACCTAGATGGGCCAAAGAAAGTTCATATGTTCGATCAAATAATATTTCTATGGCTACATTATAAATAGACTTATATGCTTGTATATTACCCTACTGATTCAACGTAACTGAACACGGAAAGACGGTTTATGGACGGCTGTAATATTGAAGCGTTATTTACTTGGATTTTGTTTCTCTACCGCTCCCTGCTAATTATGTAGGCGCTCAAAACAGTGTGCTGAGCAGTGTCCCTTAATTTTTTAAGTAGAATCGTTCTCCTGATCAGTGAGTTGTGATGACTAGATGAAGTATTTGTTGTAGAGGAGTGAGGGTTCGGTAACCATGAAATCCAGCCTTTGAAATGGGAAATCTAAGGCCGCTGTCAGACAGCGCATGCAGCGCGTGGGCCATCACAATGGGAAGTGTCTTTTAGCCACCGTAATTGCAATCTACTGCCTCTCGGACTGGATGACACATTGGGGACAGCTCATGAAATAAGATGAGCATTAATGGTAACTTGAGGCACCGCTTGCCTCAAACTTTTCTACTGACATCCCTAAAGAGTGTATAGAAAATGTTATAGGAAACACAGCGGTCTGCTGTATACTCTGTCTCCACACATGCCTCCTAGCAGACCACCAATTTTGATACTGTTATCCCTTGAGGGTTTTTCTTTCTTTTTTTGCAGTTAGGAGGCACTTTAAGCAAGAAATGCTCATTATACAGGAAATGTTCATTATCTAGAAGTCTCAAAATGATGTACCAAATGTTTCAGTTCTCATCTTGGTACATCTGTTTCTGTATATTGAGGAGCTTTTTGGGAAGCCTTACAGAACTGCACTTTGGTACAACAGAGTCCCTCTTTCTGCCCTGTTATAGGATCAGTCCTCGGTGTCCTGCTGGGCCTGGCAGCCTGCACATACACTCACAAACACATTTTGCAGAGTCTGTGTGGTCTCTTTTGTCCAGCTTACATGCTTTGCAGTGCCCGCCTGTGCCAGCTGCTGTTTGGGGGACAGAATGTCCTCTCCCCCCTCCTTCAGGTGTCAGCACACGCTTTTATTTTTTTCTTAATTCCTTTTTACGAATTGGCTATTTTATTTGAAATACTTTTTTTCCCCCCTTCTCCCCCTCTTTCACTTTTCCACCCACTTGAGATAGAAAAACCAGGAGAGTGGATAAGAGTAGGGGGTGGGGGTGGCGGGGGCACTTGCTCCTATGCCCCATCAAAACCAAATACGAGGCAGCTCTTGAATAAGAATATTGTAACAATGGAGCATATGGTAGAGCGTGCTCATTGGGCTTTATTAGCTGAGGGGTTGATTATATTGCATAAATAGGAGGTACTTGTGAACGACTTTAAACAAGGACACTGTGTGCTATATTAATACTTTTCCTAGATTTCTGTTGTGCTTCCTGGATTTTTGATGAAGTCCACTCATCCTGTGTACTTGGTGCTGCATCCAGGTGTAGAAGATTACATTGCTTCTATATCGTTACTAGTCGCTGTAGCTCCAGTTTGTCATCAGGACTTGAATTTCTGAGAAGAGTCCAAGGATCTGAAGTAAGCAGGCATTTTGGGTTTATAGGGTCACTTAACCCACTGATTGCTGGAGTGAGGCTCAAGCTCTTAACCAGCAAGGTGGCTTCATTAGTTCTCCTCATCCATAGAGTTCTGTCTTTTCAGTGGATTAACGCACTTGGTGTCTAGGGAAATCTGTATCTGTTAGAGCGAAACAGTACTCTATCCGTAAAAGAGATTCTACAGTCAGTATACACCTTCCAACTTTTCGGCATTAGTACGGTTTTTTTGGTTTGGTCAAAACTAAGCATAATGAGTGCTTTTACATGCGTTTTGCGCCTTCCCATTGCCTCTGCAAGACAGTCTTCCATGGGGCTGTTTGTGCATTGGTTTGCTTTGAGGCTTGTAAATGGCGGACCTGTTTGGTGAGCAGAGGGTTCCCTCCCCATAAATCCACAATACCTGGCTGTATGTTTGCTGGTATGTAGACGCTGCCTACAGTAGCAACAGTTACTCTTTCCATTTCTCAGTCACTCTTTGTGTGTTTCTGCGTTTCCCTAATTCCTGACTTCACTAACACTCCCTGTGTTATGCAGGGCTCTTTCCCCACCCTGTTCCACATGTTTGTACGTATCTTCTTCCTTCATGCTTCTTGATCTCGGTCCACATTTTGCAACCCCCATTAATGTGCTCAACTTATGTCCTGTTCCTTTTGCTCTTTTCCTCTACCCTGTTCTTTATTTCCCCTCTCCTCTGCCTCTCTTCTGTGGGCCCCGCGGGCAGGCCTTTGCATATGGTTTAAATTGACTGAGAACCTTTTACTGCTGAACTCTGCTTGACTCTGGTTAGTTTTTGCTCTAGCTTGGGTTATGTTCATACATTCCTGGCTTGTGTGTCCCGCGGCCTCATTTTCCTCTACGAATTGCTGGGTTTTGTTTTTCTACTGGCTGATTCACTTTTTTTTTTTTTCTTTTTTCTTTTTTTGAGAAGTATTTTTTAATGTAGAACACATTGCAGTCAGGCAGCCGAGCAACGTGTGTGTTTGACCATATGTAAACACAACAAGAAAATGTCGTAAAAATAGGCAAGTTCTAGATAGCGAAGTTGTGTTTAGAGGGAAATAACTGCAACTTTTATAGGGAATTGATTGGTTCCCTATAAGGTGTGTGTTTTATTTTAAACGTGCTTAACATTTAGATTGTGTTGTATTTCACAACTGGCCCTCCAGTTTTGTTTTGGACCCTCCTATTCATGGTGTTCCCCTACCCCTAGCCAATTGTATAGGTTGGCCAAGTAGTGGGGCAGCTTGGTGAAATTAGGGCCGGTTACCGCAGTTCCAGCAAGAGACGCATGTGCCTGAATTAATCTGGTCATCTGCGGAGAAGCATCTGGTCACGTTTTTTTGTATGTACTGCAGAAAAGCGCTTGTTCAAAACACAATGCAGAAGTGGTCAGTGTTTTTGAGGTTTACATTTTTCAAATGTGTGGGGTTTGTGTGATATGCATTGCAAAGTAAGAAATAGTCTAGTTTATGCTGCTGCAAATTAATGCAATATATATAATACGCGCACACACTTACTGAAACCATGGTTTAGAAATTCAATGTGAAAAGCATTAGTGTTGCTAGTGTTGTCAACGGGTTAATTACTTAGTGTGTTTAGTGTATTGGGGTAAAATACAGAAAAAAAACACAGGTAACATATTTTTTTTTTTTTTTTTTTCAAACTTCTGAGTATCAGTAGTTTGTGTTGAGGCCCACTTAAGAGTGCCTTCCACAGTTATTTTCCTTTTGGCAAAGATGTGTGACATAACTTCTAAATTTTTTTTTTTTTCTTTTTCTTGCACAGGCTGAGCACATTAAAGAACACGGTGGAAATGGATCTGCCAAACCATGCCAAACAACTGCTGCTTCAGCTGAACCAGCAAAGAGCCAAAGGCTTCCTTTGCGATGTCATCATTGTAGTAGAAAATGCCCTGTTCCGGGCACACAAGAATATTTTGGCCGCCAGCAGCATGTACTTTAAGTCCCTTGTTCTCCATGACAACCTAATTAATTTGGATACGGACATGGTGAATCCAGCAGTTTTCCGACAAATTCTGGACTTTATCTACACTGGTAAACTTTTACCATCTGAGCAACCAGGAGAGCAAAACTTCAATGCTCTACTCACTGCTGCAAGCTACCTCCAACTCCATGACTTGGCAGCTCTCTGCCGTAAGAAACTGAAGCGTGGTGGAAAGCCATTTGTTGGTAAGCTGGGAGTGCCTAGCATAGGCAGGGTTGGAAGGAGTCATAGGCTCTCTGCTCCTCAACTTTCCCACATGCGGTTCTCTGGGTCTGTAGATGACTCCAAGGAATCACACTCAAATGAATTATCCAAAGTTTCAGGGCCAGAAGATGAGATCTTTGTAGGGACATCCAAGCAGGAAAACAACCACCCTTTGAAAAGAGGAGCAGGAAGCAACAACAGCCTCAATAACAGCACTAATGGGAGTGACCAGGAACTAGGCCTTGACCTTTCAAAAAAAAGCCCTTTACCTGCACAAGATGAAGTTGCGCATTCAGACAGCCGTGCAGGCTCTCCCCAATCTGCCTCAGCATCTGTAACCAACAGTGCCTCATATGAAGAATCCGCCCTCCAGAATAGAGAAATGAATGAACCAATGGAATTGGAAGAAAACCATTCTGAAGCGGGGCCAAAGAAAAACCTCCGCCTTACCTCCCGTAAAAAGGAGTGGGACAGAAAAGAAGACGAGAAGTCTGTAGAAGAAGGAGGGACCATACCCAACGGAGTGATTGTGGGGCCTTTGTCAAAGGAAAGAAATTCTGGGGGAGTCTATGGCTCCGACCAAACCTTCCATTGCAAGGAGGAGATGGAAAATGGCAAGGACAACAGTGAAGAAAGTGGGCATAGTGACAATGAGTGCAACGAGCATCCAAATGCCAATTACGTCTATCGGCAGGAAGGTTTTGAGACTGTGCCATTCGGGGATAACCTATATGTCTGTATACCATGTGGGAAAGGCTTTCCCAACTCTGAGCAACTGAATGCTCATGTGGAAACACACACCGAAGAAGAGCTGTATATCAAAGAGGAAGATTCCTATAGTAAAGACGAAGCAGAGGATCTGTCTACTCCCAACACCACCTTTCCTAATGAATCGCGGCCATTCAAGTGTTCAGTGTGTGAGAGGAGTTACAAGGATCCAGCCACCTTGCGACAGCATGAGAAGACACACTGGCTGACCCGTCCCTTCCCCTGTAACATCTGTGGTAAGATGTTTACCCAGCGGGGCACAATGACCCGTCATATGAGGAGCCACCTAGGGCTCAAGCCCTTTGCCTGTGAAGAGTGCGGGATGCGCTTTACAAGGCAATATCGACTGACCGAGCACATGCGTGTCCACTCAGGGGAAAAGCCCTATGAATGTCAGCTTTGCGGGGGTAAATTCACCCAGCAGCGCAACTTGATCAGTCACTTGCGTATGCACACCTCCCCATCATAAACCAAAGACTCACAAGACATCCTAAGAATGTGCTTCTCTTGTGCACACAAACTCACACACACAAACCAATTTACCTTCCTGATGACTTGCTGCTTTAAGGGTACCCTGTTTTCCAGTTAGGTCGTATCAGAGATGGTAGAGAGGGGGTGTAAAGCCTCACCTGAGCTTTAACATATAACGTAAGATGACTTCTCAACTTATGGTACGTAGGAAGTCAATGTTGCACCTCAGCTTCCCTCCATGAAACTCAGACGAGTTTTGGCATGAAATCCTTGTCGCCCCATTTTACTTTCCAACCCCCAAGCTCCTACACAAAGACTTTATGGCCCCTATTAATAAGAAATAGGCTGCACTATACCTGCATGATGCTGGCAGGGGCACTGTCATTCGTTCTCAAATGCAGGGAAGCATCATTTTTTGCAGTCAGTCCTATGGTCGTGTGTTCAAGGGATGTGGGGTAAATTTGGGACAGGGCAAATAATGGCAAATTAATGTGTGGCATGTTATCCTGTACCCTCTTGTCCACCTCCTTTCCGCATCTTGGCACGCTTACAAATGTCCAGCCTTAAAAGATGCTGGCCTTCTGTGTTGATCAGTGTATGAAAACCAAGGCAACCTCACAACTCCCTCCCCTGGTTACCACAGAGGGTTCCAAGGCTGGACCATGCCACGTACCTCTTTTTCACACCAATGACTAGGTAGTTGAGGCTGGCTGGTACTTTCCTGAGGCTCTCAGTGGTTCATGGCTGTGAATTTTTTGCATGTTCCCTAGTATTTTTTTTCTTCTCGGTAACCTTAACACCCTTTCATCATTGACTGGAAACTTTGTGTTCAACAGGTGCACCCACGTGAACCAGTGGGAGGGGAGTCTGTTTTTGTTTAGCCACACTTCTGTGTTTTGTTTTCCTGTGCGTTATAGGTACCTGTCTCTAAGTTATTGGAGACTTGTTTGATTTACTCTTGAATCTGTGAATTTTAAACTGGAAGATTTTGAGGGGGAGGGGTTATCTCTTGGTGGGGGTTAGGTTTGGATTTTTGCTTTTCTCATCGTATGTATGCATTGTTGGGGTTCTGATGAGGAGTGGGTACATACATACCACATGTTCTGTTAAATGCTCAGAGTGCCACATCAGAGAATATAGTGCTTCTTCTATGTGGCCCTGAATACAGTGTCAGGACACAGGCAAATTGCTCAATGTCACAAAGAAAGCAATTTTTTTTTTGCAAGGATGACCAATACTGTCCAGTCTGGTAGCAAAGGGTAATGAACCAAATAGTCATTCAGGACAAGCTCTTTTTGATGGCCCCACAAGTTGCTCCCCTTTCTGTGTGTGTGAGTGCATGTGTCAGCCGGTCCCGTTTTCTGTGCAGAGAGCTGTACGCTGAATGGGATGCTATGAACTAGTACATTTTTTTTGTTGCTACCTCTTAAAATCTTGATAAATGGGATGCTTTTTAGTAAGCAGGTTTTTCAAGTAGATATTTTTCACTTTTTTTTCTTCATGTAAGTAAATATGTAAATTTTGGACATTTAAATTAAATGGGAAACATAAAAAAATGAAAAGCCGACGTTCTAAGAAAATGACCACCCTCTCCCAGCCCATGCCTGCCAAAGATAGGCCAAAGAAATCAAATTAGAAGCAAACCAAAATAAAGCCCTTTGCCCCTCTAGGTGGTGACTAAGGGCCCCTCTTGTTTAGCTTGGGTATTCTAGATGCTCTTCTAGAGGGCATACGGCTTACACCTCCACTTTCATAACCCATTCCATTCAAGGGAAATGCAGCTTCACCCTAAGGCACATGCAGGGCTACAACATCATATAACTGAAGTTTTATCTTCCAAAATCATTCTTTTGATTATACAGTACTTTATTTGAACCACTTTTTTGTGTCGAGCGCATTTATGGTTATTGATTGTTTTTTTTTCTCCAGTTTATAGTAAACCGAAGTTCATCTTAGTGTGGTAAATAAGTTACTTTTGAAAGCATTTGTACAAATTGTAGGATTAAAGATAATCTTGCTATGTTTCTTCATCAGATGAGCATGACCCGTCATATTCAGAGAAAATAACAGTCCAATTAGTGTTCTGTTTTTATACTAAAAATTATAAAAAAGTATACATCTGTAAAGGATGGTTGACAATACTTCTTTACTTTTTCTTTTTACCTGTAGGCAGATGCCAGGGTGAAAAATTGCTGCATTCTAGTTTAATTATGTAAACCATAAAAACTCATTTAGCGTATAATGGGTCGTTGGCCCCCTTGTCAGTAGAAGTGGTCGTCCTTGTTCAGGGGAGTTCTGAAATCTGAAGTCTCTCTGTGGGGCTTACCTGCCATAGCAAATCTTTCAGAAAGATTAAAAACCTGTAAACCTCAAATTACTGAATGTGGAACACATTTACCATTCTCATCCTTTGCAAATAATGGTGAGCGTCAAACTTTGGGGCTTTCCTATGGGCTCCCCCTTCCAGCTGAATGCTGTGAGCAGGTTGGGGTTGGTGGTACAAAAAATAGTTTACTTTTACCTGCGTACAAATATTAATCTATATAATTTTTTAAATGACCAAAAACTTAAATACTAAAGACATAAGAGGCCAATATAGTGACATGCAGGATATACTCCGCCTGATGTCGCTGTTAATGTGTTGGGAGGTTTGTTTTTTTTTTTTGTTTTTTTTTTTTTTCCTTTCTTTCTTCTCCCCCCGGTATGGTTTTTGGGTGTTAAAAGCTAAGTCCTATGTGAGCATGATATTTTATGTCAACTAATGAGATTACTAGAGTCATATATAAATGCAGTGATCTGGAAGCAATGAGTTGTGAAGAGGCTGATTAAAAGGAAACCATGATGTGAATTTTTACCAATAAAAAAAATATATATTTTGTATCCTTGCAGAATATCCTACCCGATATTACTGTAATATATAATTCAGAGTGCAGAGTCCAAAGAAAAATGGAGTTATGATTTACAATTCCATTTTAAGCGCTCTTGAATGTAGATATTTGAATCTGCACATTTACATCAAAGAAATTGTGGGTAACCACAAAAGAACACATCAAGTGGCTTCCTGCTTTTCCATGAAATATAAAGTATTCCCCTGGGGTTTCCCTTTAACAAGTTTTTTGTTTTGTTTTTTTGTACTTTCATTATGGGAATTATTAAATACATTAAATCCCAAATCAGGCTCTACAGGGGGTTGGTGGGACATAATGCTTGAGAATTTTGTGACTTTGAACAAGTAACATCCACAGATCTGTGATAGATATGCTGAAGGCCATAAAGAAAAAAAAAAACTTTGCCAAAGTGAGACTGTAGATCCTAACATTTTATCCATGTAGTGGAGGTAGCATGCCGGAGGGAATAACGTAGCTGCCAGAATGGTCAGGATTTATCAGACTGTGGAAGATCAAAGCTTGGGCGTCTATAGAGCATTGTGATTTGTCCCTATATATATATACACCAATAAAAATAATCTTCTTGTTATCGTAATTTTACAGAGCCTTGGTATTATATAATAAGTGAACCCCATAACTGTGTAATCTAATCTGTTTGCTTCCAGACACTAGAGTCTTGTTATGTAATCTGTGCTTGCTGTTTTGTGGGATTATTCTCCAACATTGTGGTTGGCATCCATATTGTTTAAAGCCAAAAAAAAGTGATGCATCTCACCAAAACTAACTCATTGCTTCCACAATTAATGTAGGAGTTTACCCATTGCACCCTCTTCCAGCTAGCAACGGCACCTTCCTCATCGTAGAATCTTAAACTTAACTCCCAGAATACTTTACTTTTTTTTTTATTTTATTTTTTTTGTATGCGTTTTTTTCTTTTTCTCAGCACTTAATATCGACACAATGTCTGTGTATAGTTGAGTATTGTACAAATGGAGAGCTTAGTATTTTTTTTTTCCTTTAAGCTAGTTAAGTAGGTTCGTGGTTTGTGTTCTATTGAATGAATATTACGGAAACAAACATTTCCAAACTGTGACATTAATAATAACAATATTTCTCAAACTTCAGGGACTGGCTACCTCTGGGCACCAAACTTTCAGCCACATTTCTATGACATAGTATTGTATCAAACATTTTTCTGTATTTTATGAGAAAAGCAAAACACTAGTTTCATATTAAAAAAAATAAAAATAAAAGATTTGGGACCTGGGTGGAGGGGTTGGGAGGGGATGGGGTTATATTATGCGTACTCAAAACCTGCTGTTAAATATGAAATGTAGAAAATTCTCAGTTCAACAAAGTGGGCAATGAAAAACGCATATTCAGTTCCTGAAATATTACTATTTTTTTTTTTTTCGGAGTAACAGGAAACAACCATTTTTAAAATGTATAATAAACAAGGATGTATTATAAAACCAGAAAAAAACAAAAAAAAATACAAAAAATAAAGCTTGTACCCAAATCCATAAACTATTTTTTAAACCAAAGCACATTTTGAAGAAACCAACTGGGCTCAGAAAAAAAAAATACAAATGGACTATTTATATATCAATGTTTACATAAATATTTGCAGTTTCAGACCTCAATAAAAGACCAGGCAAAATTAATCCTTATTTCCGATGGACATAAAATGATTTATATTGAACTTTTTTGAAAAACAAAAATCTTGGGGGTGGGGGGGGGCTCTTGACTGTATGGAAGAGGTCTCTTGCGAAATGAGCTCTGCTTGAAAAGTTTCAATTTTCGGGTAAGACAGAACCGGAGTTGTAAAAATGATGAACCCCCTTGTTGTGGCTTTAAATATTATTTTACGAGCCACCAGCTATTTCCTTATTCCAAATTCACATTTATGGCTATATACACCAAAGGAAGACCTTTCTTAAATTGTCACTGGTTTAAGCGGCAGGGCTGCAGTATGTGGTACAGAAAGGTAAAAGCCAATATTCCAAAAACTCTGTTAATGCTACGAACGTACATGTACCATGAAGTTATGGATTGCCCACGCCCTGGTGCACAGCTAGTGTATACTTTATTCGCTGGTGGGAGATTATAGCATGTACTGGATTTTTCTTGAACCTCTACGTTGTGATTGTAGGGAAACCTTTGTACTCGTTTAAGGACACTAGTGATCTGTTGTGCCAACAGTTAAGCCATGTCTATGCGCAATATTGACAAATTGCATCCCAAAGCCCTTCGACCGTATGACGGTAAGCGACAAAGTACTCCTGAGCTTAGCCATCATATACAGAACAGAAATAACCAAAATAGCTTCCCATGGGAAAAATGAAGTGTTAATTTTGCCTGGCCTAAAAGAATTTATCAAAGATGGTGCAGATTTTTTGCAGTGTTTGTATTGTTTCACTATGTATGTGCAGTTCTGAATGTATTTATTTCACAGACCCTGCGTGCAACCAGAAGAGGGTGGTAAAAGTGTAGCAACAGTTTAACCCTTATACTGGAGATGGGGTTACGGAGCTCTTTGTACGGCTGTTTTGCAACCCTTTTGTACCACACGGCCCCGCAGCACATTGCGACGTGCCTCTGGCAGGGTAAAACTACAGGACTTCAGAAAAAAATGTAATGGGAAAAAACTAACAATCCTCAGAGACTCAAAAAAACAAAATAGCCATAAATCACCAAACAGGTCTTTCTGTAGCTCTTCTTTTTCATACTGAATATCTTCTGTAACTCTTTTGTATTTTTTGTTTTTATTTAATGTTACAATGCCATCCGTTTCTAAGTGTTTTTATCCCTCCTGTGTAATTTTTTTTGCCTGTTATCTGTTTGCAGGATGTTGTGGTTTATTCCCTTACATTGAGAAGCAGGAGGTAGTTTAGGATTAAGAGGAGACGAGACCGGTTTCCATGTTAAAGATTTATTGGGAAGTCTCTAGTGGAAGTATCCCAAATCTTAAGGGTTGGGCGGTGTTCGAATCTTTCTTTCAGACGCACGTTTTGATCTGGAAAAAAAATCTAGGCTAAAGATAGCTTCCTTTCTGGGTTTTAAAATGATTTACTAGCCATCGTGTCAGGGCCATGCATTTATTTACACAGCCGGGTCTTCCCAAACTGCAGACAGGCTCCTGTGTAAGAGTTAAGAGTTTAAAAATACAAAAACTCTTTCATTACGAATAAGTTTTTTTTCTCTTTACCTGTATTAAAACACATTTTGCCAAAGGAGTTAGGAGTGCCTTGATATTCTAACTCTGATATGGTTAGCAGGTGCCAGATATTTCGTAAGTCTACAAAGGGAACTCTGTTGGCAGTCTTTTACAGAAACTGGATTTAGTGCTTCTCAGGCGCTTTTGTAATGTCTGAGCTCGTTTCGTGTATGTGGTTCCTGGAAAGGAAGGTGGATTACACCTGTCGTATTTCTAAGAATTCTGCCAGGGAGGTGCCCTCTTATTGCATAAGAGTCAGGTCTGGTGATGGATCATGAATCACGAACCCCAGATTAAAAAATGGTGTGCCGTATTAAAATAGAATTAATTAGGCGTAAGTAACAAATCAAATACTTTACGTCTTATGACATTGCCTCCGTAACATTTATCTGGGTGTATGGAACACTGTTAACCCCCATGTTTTAATAACCGGTATTGAAAGCTTGATTCTAGCCCTATCCGCTCTTAACTGAATGTAATGGATATGAGGCGTTAGATTTCCATAAATTACGTAGAACTGGATGCGATGTTTACCTGGGCCCTTCTCTACTTGAACCAATCCTACCTCATGCTTCCCAAGTTCATAATATGTTCTCCTCATGGACTATCTATTCAGGTCAGAGTGCTCTTCTGAGCAGCTCATACTCAAGTGTCATAAGGAAGAGGATACAGAAGATTCTGGTGATCTGAACATTCGAGAAACTTTCAGTCTTAATGTACAGTGATTTAAAAAAAACAAAACTGTTATTTTATGATCTTTTCATTAAAAGCTTGATTCAAACACTTTCTTCTTATGCTCATGTGTTTAACTAAAATTAAGTTAAGCTTAGTTTAAGAACCAATGTGATTTTATATCTATAAACCATATTCAATCCGTTCTAGTTGTATTTTTAGAGTAAGCTTGCGCATATACTAGTCTATTGAATTTGCTTAAGATACAAATAACCAACGTATACACTACCATTCAAAAGTTTGGGGTCACTTAGCTGTTTTCATGGAAAACTACATTTTTAGTTGTGTAACATAACTGCAAAAGGATTTTCTAATTATCAATTAGCCTTTGAAATGTAAACTTGGATTAGCGAACACAACGCGCCATTAAAACACAGGAGTGATGACTGCTGACAAAAGGGTCTCTGTACGCCTTTGAAGATATTCCATTGACCAACCGTTTCCAGCTACAAAAGTCAGTTTCAACATTAAAACCATCTGCACTGTGTTCTGATCCATTTCATATTACTTCAATGGACAAAATGTGCTTTTCTTTCAAAAACAAGGACATTTCTAAGTGACCCCAAACTTTTGATTGGTAGCGTATATGTATATATATATATACATACATACATACATACATACATACATATGTGTGTGTGTGTAAACGGCTATTTTACATGCATATCCTGTTATTTACATGGTATTTCTTCCCATAGTCTTCCTTTTTGGAATCTGGTTCTAGTCGGTGTAGAATGGAGTTGTGGGAATCTAGAACATTAAGGTCACGGTTGTAAGTGCTACTGGTAAGGTTGCGTGTGATTCAGAGGACACCTGCATTATGGTGTTAGAATAGAAAATCCCATTAATTGGGTTCAATGAATGTTTTGTGTGATAGAATGACCCCTAGGAATATATTGGCTAAGTAGGGAGTTTGCAGAAGGATTACACCCTGATAAAACTGCCCATCATAGTGAATAATCTACCCATATGAACCTATTTAACTTCAACTGAATTATACGTGGGCGGCTTGGCCTTGCTTTTAACATTAAAGGTTAGCGCACTTTTGTATAGTGACATAAAAGATTGTCTTCAACTCCCTCACAAACAGACCATTTTTGTGTGCAAACCTGATGTTTAGGGGCTATAATTATTTCTGGGCATTTTCTCTGAATGACCAGCAATCACACAGTTAACATCGAGCGTGAGCGAACGATATGGCAGCTTGCCAGAAAACCTGATTGTCTCTGATACCCTTAAGAAATTGGCTCCTCACCCATTTAAACCCTTGTTGCTTCCGAGGTAGGAGTAGAAATGGGTTTCACATAGAATGAACACAAGTTTCTACATGCAGTGATTTTGTATCAATAAACTGTAGACGGCTGCATCTTCTATTCCTGAGCTGGTACGCTGGAGCCAAGTTGGCAGCTAATCATAACCCGCCAAATGGTCCTTTACTTTCGGTTTGGATTCTAATCAAGTTAACACATTTTGGATAACTTGCCCGTATGTAACTTACTGTGATATTGTGATGAGTTTCATTCTGGCCTACGGCCATGGTTTATAGAATAGTTTAGCACTGGTGTTTCCCTGAACATTGTCTTATTGAGCGTTTAGGTGAACACTGCATTGAATGCCACCTTGATTTTAGTGCTAAAATTATATAAAGACCACATAACCTGATCTATGCACTTTGCTAATCAACATCAAGTTTATGACAAAAGTTTGTTTCCGACATACCGAGGGAGTTACTGCTCATGTGCTGGTTTTATGAACAGTAATGTGTATTTTCTTTTTTTATGAGTCTGCCATCAGTACCACAGCTATTGTGCTTTAAATATTCAAAATATAGATAAGAATATCTGCCTGTATATACACTTGCTAGTGGTTACATATAAACTTTTACCAATTCCGCAAACTAAGGACACGTATGTTTAAGGGCGCTGTCCCACCTACCCCATTGTATTTAAACGTAATTTATGCTACCACAAAAGCAGACGCTGATTGTTGCCATAGAAACCGAAAAAGCTTGTTTAAAGCTTGTGATGTGTTGATATGATTAAGCTTTAGAAGAGAGAATAAAATGGCAGACATGCTAAGGTTTACATGCTAGTAGAACAACCATATGCACATTTTCTCTTGATCTAAAGAATTAGGAAAATGTCTTGCGTAGTAACCGCTTACAACAAATAAGCAGTAAAGCGAAAATCTGGAAAAATCCAAGACAAATGGGAATTAGTAAAGGTGACACTCTGTGTCATGACCTATTAAATTTTAACAATGCTAGTAGGAATTATCTGTGAAGGGTGTTTTGTTTCATTTATCATTAAAATAAAAAACCCTTCTTTCTTTTTTTAGTGTATGTGTGTGTGTGGCTGGGAGGCCTTGTATGTTTGGAGAATTGCAGGTGTTCCCTTGCGTGACTTTTATGACAAATACAACAGAGGTGGGTGTGAGGTGCTGGCATGGCCCGTATGACATCACATCACTGCCAAGCAGCGGGGAGAGGCTGCGACGATGTGGGAAGCTGATCACGCGTTGTGGTAAAACCTTCAAGCTGGACACACCTTCTGATAGCTGCATAATATGGACAAGGTTACGAAGAGAAGTGGCAGAGCTGCACGTCTCAGCCACAAAGCCAAACTCCACGCAAATGCAGCCATAATATCTCTTAGTAAGTTCCTTATACAAGAACCTCCTTGCTGGGCTATGTTGTAGTCAAGAATTCTCAACCCCAGGATGTTGTATATGGTTGCTTAACAGGGAGCAACAAAAGTGACGTCCCTACACCAGTGTAACTACCGCTTACGATATCTAATCTGTTTTATGAAACTCGCAGAATGAGAGCAAGCCGTTCTGTTTTGTTGCAGAGCGCTTGCTTCACATTTAACTCAGAATTATCAGCTATATTCTAGCGAAGGGCGGTGCCGCATTTGTTGGGTTGATGTGTTTTCTCTGGTGAGATTAATGGACAATTGGTTTAAATGTCTTAGTAACTGCTTGCTTCTGCCTTTCTGGCACTGCTCAGACTTGTTTAGCTGGTTTCTTGGATCTGTTTAAATGCCTCCTTTAAGGCACATCCAGTGACAAGGGGTCGGTACAATCTGTAGCCTTTAGAAACTCTGGATTCATGATGGCAGCCATGGGAGCCAAAAGTGGTATCTAGTCGCCTTGCTGACCTGGCGCCCGAGGTTTGTACAGCCCTGCGTTAAGCGTTGGGTGAGACTGTCCTGCTAATAAACATCAAGGGCAACAGCGCACATCAAGCTGTCATTTACTCCCAAACCTTACGTTTAACAGTCTTAAAACAATGACTTTAAATGTGAGATCTTAATTCCTTTTCTTAGGAACAGGTTAATTATACCTCCCTTTTATATTATCTCTGTCCTATTGTTAGGTTGCTCATTGCTGTTCCTCTGGTTGAGGTGGCCTTTGTGTGTGGGGTGAAAACATCAGGATAGTAATTTGATTAGATAATGCTGACCCTGCCACTCGGTGACACACATCATGGCTTCCTTAATTAATTTAGTTATGGCGCTGGTGCTAGACCTATTTATGTGAAATAAAAAGCTAATCCCTTGCTTATTTATAACATGTCATTTTTATAGGAGGTGTAGGAATTTGTAGAAGTGTCCTCTTTTGCTATTTGAAAGGTGAAATATTAGGTGGCTTAGAACAGCAAGTGGCGCATCTACAGTTGAGATGCTATAGCAGAACTAATAAAACATCACTGCATGACTGGATCTGTAGATCAAAAGATGCAAAGCCACACAACAGAGTCAATATTCATCTTTGTCTTGTGAAGGGGGGAGAACGCAGGCAAACAGGCTTATTCACTAAAGAGAATTGCAATTTCAACTCCTTGACTTCACTTACCGCTGAGCTTCAGCAGCACAAAGAACTTGGCTGGCACTGTAAAATGTATAGTCAAATCTTCTTCACCCATTGAATTATACAGGACCACCTCAGCCCTTCTTGCAGGAGAAACTTATTAGTACTGTTGAGGGAGTTGAAACCCCCTCAACCGTTTAGTAAATAAAGAAAAGGAATCCCAGCACGCCAAACAGCTTCCAATCTTTAGGATACCTTATTAAGAGAAAATAGTAAATAAGACCCCAAAGAGTAGATGGGGAAAATCCACAGCATCTTCTGTAATAAAGCACATACCAAGCGAACAGATTATTTTAAGATAGGTCACAGAGAAAATACGATGAAAGTACGATTGCCTTCTTAAGCTATGTCACACAGGGCCCTGTACGGAGTAAATTGCGGATTTTATGATTGACTCTCCCATCCCAACCCAGGCAGCTGTATGGTTATTGATGTAAGGAAGAGGAACAATGAGGGCAAATGTCGCAGGGAGAGTAGGGGTGCGTTTACGAAAAGGTGGACAGAGAAGAAAGTAATGGCTAAAGTAAGACTTTAGGTTTCACGGTTCAGAGTAAGAAACGGTGACTAGATTATCGAATAGAGATTGGGGATATGTCAGAAAGACAAAGGACACCCCAAAAATCTAATAAACATGTACCTTAAAACTGGGCATGGTGATGTATATGAGAAGATGATAGATGTCATGGTTTTTGATGGAGGAATGGCGGATACAAGCTAACTTATTCATTCTGGGATATCTATACAATACTGCGGAGGACAGAAGGATAGATTCTTTATAGAAACAAACACTTAAGATGGAGTGGCTGTTCCAACATGATTTTGGATCGCTAGTTTTAGGTTTATTCCATTTAGAAATATCTCCATTTTTAATTATATTTTGCACTAGAAATCTACTTAATAGTTATATTTCCAGCCTTTATGATGGCTTCTGTCTCCAAGTCCTGTTAGTGTCTTTTGGCTTGAACTCTTGACCTGATTTAGAATGATGTCAGCAATATCCATGCTCTTAGTCACCCACAGCAGAGGGCAGGGTGGGGGAGGGGTGATTAGGGCACAGGGGGGTGGAGAGTGGAAGGATCAGAAGGAGGGGGTGAAGGGAGAGAAGCAATACTTGCAGCCCTCAGCTGGGGCTGGCATATGAAATCATTTCATCTATCGCCTGTACCCTTCACTCAATAGTTACAACGCTGGGAGAAGATTGTGCGTCTTTAAGCAAAGTCTTAGACTAAGAAGTTACAAATAGCTCAGAAACCTCTACTTTCCTTCAAATGAAACAAACTAAACTTAAATAGTTTGTAACCAAAACAGCATATTACAGACTTTACTTTAAACTTAGTCAAGTGTCACCTGGAAAATGCACTTACAGCGATATCTTAAAAAGTGGGCTTGTGATAGTCTGCCCCTAATCTGCAAAACTGTAAGGCCCACAGGAAACCAATGCTTTGTTATTCAGTCGTGCGTCACTGGCTTTCGCCATTTATTTTAACGCAAATTAAGAAAATAAGCGTGTACATTGTACATAACAACAAATAATTTGTACAATTATTTTTACAACTGAAAGCTTTTATTATTCTTTGAAATGCTTATAAAAACAGTTTCGGTGGTAGTGTAACCACAAACACGAATCCTCTTGCCAAAAACATTGGCTACTGTCCCCTCCACGTTAAACCCTCTTTTGCTGTCAAATTTTATTTATTTACTTCCCCGCGTATCTTGCAGCCATGATTGGCCGTATGGCCCTACACTCTCTATGACCTTCATGAAAAGATGGGGTCCAACAAAAATGCTAACATTAACACCAGCTCTTCTTGAGCAGCACGGTTGTTCATTCCTATCACCCTTCCCGTAGGCTGGCAGTGAAGGGGTGAATGCCATCTCTCTTCCACTTCCACTCCCACTCCCTACTCTCCCCCATCTTTCAATCCCAGCTGCCTGGTTGCTGTGGTTACGCAGCTTCATGTTCAGGCGGGTACAGAATGCAAGATGAGAGAGGTATAAGCATGAATAACAAAATAACTCGTACTCCACCTCCCCGCGACACGCGTGGACCATCCACCAACCCAGCCTTCTAGGAGAGGGACAGGAAAGAAAAAACTCCAAAGGAAATGGGGGAGGGAGAGTATGTATTTCTACCCTTTACCAGTCCTGTATTGTCAAGCTGCAGATGGTGCTCAGGTGGTGATCTCATATAAAAGGGTAGATTGTACAGGAATTCACAAGAATATTTGTCCATGCCCACCCATCTGTGCTGGCACGCAGCTCTTAATTAGATAGTGGCCTGTTTCCTATAATTATGTTAGTAATTATGCTCATTTAAATTGATTATTAAGTAAAATGTATTTCCCATCTCAGCCAAGCCAAGAAGCATCTGGGATACATGAGTTCCTTCCAACAGAGATATATATATATTCTGTATTAGCATAGTGTCAATGAATATTATTGCTTTACACTGTTTTGTGGGCATGTAAAGTACGAGCCACTGCCTCATCGCCACCTACTTTGAAATCCTTTTTCAACTTCTTACTGGACACAAATAACTATTAGCTTTGCCCTCTGGAATGCCTCTTCTATGTGTACTAAGTAGCCATATACAATCCCTTCACCTCTAGTTCTCTGCATCTTATTATTCCGAAACCTGGCCCGCCTCATCGAACACCGCTCTCTCCTATGGTGGCCTCTGCCTCGCACTCCCAGACCTGACAAAAAATCTGGTGGAGTAGGCTTCCTACTATTTGTATTCCTATTTGAACTTTTCAACCTATTCTCTTTCTTCTCCATCACTTTCTTTTTCCACCTTTGAGGTACATGCTCTCTGGCTACCCGAGCCTATATCTTTACATACATCTGTGGTAAACCATCCCCCCGGTGCTGCTAATATCAATCCTGACCACTTCTCGTCTTGGTTTCCCTACTTTCTCTCCTCTGTCCTGTCTCTCATCCTTGGTGTCTTCAGCATCCCTGTAGACCAGTGGCCTCTAAATCACTTTCTATTACCTCACCCTTTGATCTCACACAGTATACTGATACTTTCTGATACTCACTAACTTTTCAAACTCCACTTTTCTCCTCTCTGACAACACCTTTTATCATGCTCTTTCACTTTGCCTGCTGCTCTCAGAATTTTCCCAAAAACCTTCTCTTAATTTCCAGCAATTCTCAAGGAATCTACTCCTCTCTAGAACATGTTATGCCCTAACCTTGCTAACTTTCTCTACAACTCCACCCTCGCATCTGCTTTTGAAGACATAGCCTCAACCACTAATCGCTCTTCTGGTACTGCTGAAAACAGCTGGCAGAAATCTCATTCTCTGTACTAGAAATTCTCACCCTCACTAAGAACCTTCTTCATCTCTCTTATTCCCTCTTTGTCTCACAATCCTAAATGCCCTCTTTGGTATTTTAAACTGATGAAACTGAACCAATCAGAAGAGAAATATCTATGTGTCTCCCCTGCTCTCACCCCATCTCTGACTCTGCTCTTTCACATACACTCGCCTTCCTCCAGTTCTCTCTGGTCACTGAAGATGGAATTTCTGCTCTTCTCCTTACCTGGCATCCAACCACATTTCCCCTCAAACCTATTTCTTCTCACCTTACCTGATGGTCTCTCTTATACACGCTGCCCTACACTAACCACAACTCTCATCCTGAAAAATCCCCCCCTTGACCTCACCAACCCTTGCTAATAACACAAGGTGCAGACTCATTATCTCCCATCTTGACTACTTTAACTCTGTTTTAGTTGGTCTCTTGTTTTGCCACTTTGCAAAACATATTGAATCCTGCTGCCAGACTTATCTTCCTTACCCACTGCAATACTGACACCTCTCCTCTCTGGTAACCACTTCACTTGTTGTCAGTATGCTTCAGGATTCAATTCACTCTCATGACAATCTGTTTCACAATTTTAATAAAACAGAAATGTATGCTGTGGCGTTCTGCGTAGAATATTACGCTGGCAAAATGCTCGGCCCCTTTGTACACTTTGACCACCGTGCTGTAACATTTGCTCATGTAAACCCGTTACACTAACAGCTGCAATGCAAAAGGGAAGCACGTTGCATCACAATAACGACTGCAGCAGGGGACAGGCGAGGGGTCAAGGGTTTGAGGTGTACAATGCATAATGGGCCAGCACGCAGCATTAGTGGTGGTTGAAGGGGGGGGTGTATGCCACCCTCTCTAGTAACTCCAGCTGCCACTTCTCTGCCCCCCTCCTCTATGATCAGACACGTGTGTGTATGAGCACAGGCACCCTGCCAGCCAGGGAGGCCCTGCATAAAGCTGTCCCTGGCAGGGAGCCTGGCTGCATGCTTACATGAACAGGGAGGGTGGTGTGAGGTGTCAGGCTGCGCGTGGCACTTGCTGCGTATCTCAGCTCAGCAGATGCTAACACACTATTGCCAACTCTTCCCAAGCTCCATGGACACCGTCAAAGTGACTCTGTTCTGAATTAAAGACAAAAAGGGATCCAGAATGAATAAATGCAATCAACGTATTGCATTTGTTTAGTTAATTCTATCATTGCTATTGACTATAACGCTTGATGTGCTCCTCACTCTGCAGACTGTATTTCTTGTCCACGATTTTATCTTCTTCAAATGACTAAGGGAGAGCGGTTTAGACTGGTCTTCCCCTTCCAGGGACAACACTTTTTGACTGCAGGGCTGCACCTTCCCCCGATTCCTACTTCTATTTAATCAGGCGTATGTACCTTGGGGAATGGCCCATCCAAGTAAGCTGGTGTCACTAAAGACACTCCCTGCTCAGCCTGAGGGATGCCAGCCGGCCCGGTAACATTGTAGCAGTTGCCAGGACAGATGGGGGAGGGAGGGTTAATTGGGTTAATTAGCCTGTTGCCTGCCATTAACAGAGCCAGTATCCCATTTAATATATTATGGTGTGCCCCAGTGAGCCTGTGTTTTATCTGTGATTCCTCCAGGGCACTGGGTGTGTAGGTTGGGAGGGGGGGGTCTATTTTCTTCTGCAGGACAAGACATGCCCTTTCTCATCTCTGATCTTTTATCCCTTCTTCTCTTCCAACTCCCACGTTTACCTGACCTTCTAAAAACAGCGTATGAAAGTCAGTGTTACCCCTTGCAGCTCTTTAACAAAGCTAAGAGAAGGGGGAAAATAGCAGCGGGCCTTGTGTTCATTGTCATACGGTCTACAAACATACGTCCCCTGCGTCATGTAACACCAACGTTACAACCTACGTGCAGTATCTTCAAAATGCTGCAGCTGCTCATCACGTGACACTTAATGTATAAACCACAGCAGCCATGACCTGTTTGTAATACATATTATTCACTCTGAAAAAGAGATGTATGAGGTCTCAGAAGCTTATGTAACTTTACAGTTTTTTCTATGTTGGCCCAATAACAGGCATCGACTTCAACTAAAGGCTCCATTTTTGTAGGAGATAAACAGCAATATACAGCATATATTTTTCTAATCTATAATCTGGAATCTATAGTAACGCGCTTTGCTGCGATCCAGTTCACCAGATACATTCATTACACCACACACAGAGCAATGGCACTTACTCATACAGTAGCGGGGGATACATTTCCAGGTTTCCTCTGATGAAGATGTGACGGCAGCGAACCGCACGCCAGGTTTATTTGTATTATAAGGAAAGAAGACAGCTTTAATCCAGCATTTGTCTCCTATGTCTAAATAGATGGTACTAGCCTGGGTCTGCTAGAATGCTAACTACCTGACGTCAGGCTGACTATCTGTTTAGGTGAATTAGTACCCACTGGAAGTGGGGTTCATTCTATAATGAAACAAAATATGGGGAGTGATATAATGTATCAGGGGTTACGGGTTTGGTAGTTTTAAAATACTACACATATCGTAACACTACTATTGACTTATAAAGGGTTTCTAAACTTGAATTAAAACTAGATTAAAAAATAAATTATTTCAAGCAGGATTATTATTATTTTTTTTTTTTTTTGTATGAGATATTGAGATGCCCCTATAAAATATATATCTGTGAGACAGAATCATTGGAGATTTCTTAGGATTGATGTTCATTGTGTTTAATAGTGGAACCAAACGTTTTTCATTTCCCATTTAATGTTAATATTCTGTATAAGCCAATCATGTTTATTGTATAATCTCTAAATTAACAGATATCCAACTAGAGTGCTGCAAAGAAACGCTTCTTTAAAGAGTTTTAAAGAGTTCTGTAGTACCAGCAGGCATTGGGGTTCGTAACGAGTAATTGGAAAAGCTGCAATGAAAGGTCATGTACTTTAATACTGATTTCTATCTGATTTACTAGGGCTTGACATCTGAAACTTCTCTGTATAAAAGATTTGTGGAGGGGATTGTGGGGAACATATGAGGCATGTGGAACGAATTTGAGGAGCATGTGATAGGTGTGTGGAGTGGAGACTGGCAAACATGTGTGTGTGTGCAGTATCTGAATATATTTCCACATACTGAATTGTAGCACAATGACATCTAGTGGTCAGAAAGTAATTCCAACTATCCCCCCCCCCCCACGACAACCAATGTATATTTCTAGGATCTCTTCTGAAGAGGAATCAAACAGAGCTGCTACTACACAGGCTTTTAGAAGCTCTAGTTAAAAATAAATATAGAATACATTTTTTTTTTTTTTTTTTTTTTTTTTTTTTTAAGGGTGCCAAAATTCACCTGGAAGCTGTAGTGGACAAGACAAAAATAAAAGCACTCTTAAAGGGGAACTCCTGCCACCCTGCCCTTTAATAATACTAATAATAATAATTAATCCTTAAAATATTTTACTTAAATGCTAGTACTCTCCTACCTCCTCTCTTACAACCTGGAAGCCCCTTGGAGCTCAGAACATTGCATGCAAAGTTATCCCAAACATATGGATACTGCAGACCATGTCTAACGTTACATATGGAAACCACATACTGCCGATAAGGCTGCAAAGCGGGTACTTATTTTCAGCAATATGCAGCTTCACCCATGAGGTTTTGACATAAGATGAAGATAGTGCCACTTGGTTTAGTCTGAAGTGCTAATGGGAGAGGTGACCCTGGAGCGCTGTGAAGAAGACAGCATCCTGACAAATGAGTCAGGAGACATACATGGAAAACTTCAGGTACGTTTTTGAGCACACTGCTTCACCTAACACCTATCTACCATGTACACATTACCAGATACCCTACTGACTACACAACTACACCAACGGAAGATAAGCAGCAGCTGGAGTTACTAGAAGGGGAGCAGGTATCAGAAAATGTATTAAACAACCTATAACTAGTTTGTGTGCCAGTCAACTTAACTGGTTTGGAGAGATTTCTTTTAGAAATACAGCATGATATGAGGAACTTTGTTGCAGTGTTGATATTTAGACATTATTTTGTTGTTTTATTGAATACTGATCCTTGTGGTTGATTATTGGAATTATATAAGTTAAAAATGTACTTATGTATAGGCCCCAGAGAACATAGTGGTCATCACCATATGAATCAATGAAATGCTTCTCATTTTAGGGGTTGATATAGAGCAGGGGGGGGTCGATAGATTTGTTTAGGATCTAGGAGCCAGTCAAAAAAAAAAAAATGTAGGAGCTACCCCCCCCTTATCATTTTCATTTATTTACTGTTTAACCATTAACTGATATAAGGGGGAACCTTAAAAACAAATATTATGCCTTTGCTGTGAAAATATAATAGCCATCACCCGTATTAACAGCAATATGCCATATATTAATATTCTCCTTCTACTGTTAAATGATACAATTATAAATTAATAACGACACATCAGGTATTCTCCCCTGAGTCAAACAGAATGTTTGGCCAGTATTTGAATGGTTAAATATATTGGCATATTCTAAAAGGTACTTTGTTGAATCAACCCCTCTGGTGCCTAACATTTACATGGTGAACGCGCAGACATCTCTACAAATCAGGATTTCATAGAAAAATAATTGCAAAATGGGTCCTTTTAACATGATCCACCCCTTATAATAAAAAGCTGGGGCAGACGAGCCGCAGCCAGCATACCTCTCAGGCACCAGGTAGTGACATCATATGTTTAGTAATTTTTGTTTCTTTGTGGTGAATCAACATATTGAGAAATGTTACTTATTGTGTAATATATCTTAACTCACTCGAGATTGTAACCTCGTTGGGCAGGGCCCTCCTCACCTGTTCTGCAAGTCAAATTACAGTAAACAATAAATAATAATAATAAGAGAACAAGTTGAACTTGCGCAAGCTTTCAATTTATCAGAGCTCCCTTCAACTAGACAGAGTCCGGAAAAAGCACCTAACTTTTGGAAACACAAACCGTCATCAGCCAATTTAAAGTTGGTCATAAACTCCTTGAATATATGAATTGTAAGAACCGCCGCATAAACCGTTAGTACTATAGAAACAACATGTAATCATAATATACATTTAATCCTTATGAACAGATAAAAACATCTCACAAGTAAGATAAAACCAGAGAAATGCAAGACATGTAACATCCTCTGAAGCTCTCCCATTACAGATTTCTATTTATTTTCTTTGTCATACAAGTCTCACGCTCTGAAAATATCATTGATTTGTTTAATTACATTTCACAGATTAAATACATTTTCAACAGAGTTTGTACACACTAAAGGGAAGCCACTTTCTTCATCTATACTGTGTGAAGCAAGTCCATCGTATTCAGGGTGCAGTGCAAAGTCCAAGCAGGAACCCCAAGAATAAAGTTCTGAATAATTAGCATCCTGCCTTTATGTAGAGGAAACAAGAAGAAAATATATACCACAACATAAAGTGCAAAAAGGACAGGGCTCCAACTCATAAATACAAATGGGTTTGTACAATACAGTGTCTGTACCCACCAATAAAATAAACCGAGTCTCAGTGTGCAGAATTTCAGCTTGGGGCAGCTTTACAGGAAATGCAATTGAATCTCTGTAGCTGATGGTCCACATGCCTCCACCTTTCTTCACTTTACTGCAGGCATCTTCATGGATCTTCAAGCGGAAGACGAAACACAGCAGCTACACAGACGGAAGGACTAAAGCCGGACTGGAAAAGGGTGCATAGGTTTCCAAGAACCTTAGTATGGGATGTCATTCTGATAGTACTGGATCATGTCATAAGCTTTGCTCCTGTGGAACAAAATTAAAATAAGAGGTAGCTCAACCCAGAACAAGATACAAGCTGATTTTTTACAATAGGGAAAAGTCAAGCACATATTTTCTGGTTATATGGCAAAAGCTCAATAGGGGAGACAAATCAATGGGACCACAAGGGATACACCACAGTTATTAAAATAGCTTTGGAGCATTTTGACAAAACCATTAACAAAGATTATTTAACCAGTGACTATTCACAGGAGTTGTTCAACTGGAAGTTGGCAATTGTAGCACCACTTCCGGTCTCAAGGAAAGGAGTGTTAAATATCTAAATGTAAATGGTTTGTAAAATCAAAAAGAAGCATGAATTTACCGCAGGGAATCTATCATAATATACTTTTTTGACTGGGTAACTACAATAATACACCAGGGAGGCAGTCGAATGGACAATGCAATGGCTATGTGAGGCAGAAGGTTGTAGTTAATGGTGTACATTCTGAGGAAAGTATCGTTACTTGTGGGGCATACTTATTAGTTATATTACGAACAGTCTTAAAGGCAACAAGCAATTCTGGCGTGAGAAGTAGACTAGCCCCTAGCATCCCTGGAGGTAAGCCTTGGGGTAAGGTGTTTCTTATCAATGTAATTATCCATTGTGACAGGACCACTAAGAGATGTTACGTAAATATTAACATATGAGATTTTAAAGATTGTACTGACTTATTACACAATATAAAAGTAATATGGTAATCAAATTCCCTCAAGCAGATGTCCCCTCTTTGGGGAACAAAACATGACAAGTTCATCCTTATGATTCATCAACACCATTTTCCCCAAATCTTTTTATGAACCGGAGAACAGATATTTATAAAGAGAAACATTTCCCCAGACAACATCTGAAACAAAGAAGAAGGCAGGTCCAGACCTGTTGCTGAGGAAGCAGTTTTGAATGATTTTCACAATGAAACTTGCTGCTTCTCTCTCAGTCATGTTGGCGCTGAACCGGTGCCTGTTGAAGAGGGATATAAAGCATGAGTTCAGGGTATGGATGGAGCGTAAAAACTTAAATGCTCCGACTGCGATAAACTCACTTCAGCTGCTTGATAGTCTGCCCACGGAAGCAAGGCAATCCAGTGTCCAGCATGAGCGTGACCAGGGACACCACCGCATCCATGTATGGTCTGGGATACAAGAGATACAAGCACAGTGGTTGTACTTTCTTAAAACTAACCCCGTGATATCTGGAGATACCAACCTACTTTCTTGTGATATAGTGTCTGGATTATTGAAACCCTCTACTAACTGGTCTTCATCTCCCAGCCTTTCACTGCTACCAGTCGCTCTTTATCTGCTTTATCTTTTCCAATCACGTCACCGGCTCCCTATACATTCCATAATTAAATTCAAAGTCCTGATCTATAAAGCCCTTGATAACTACGCACCCTATATCTCTACTCTCATATGCAAATTAAAAAAAGCAACCCCCCCCCCCAACTAAATGCCTTGCTGGAGATGTATTCACCCAAACACCTCCCTGGACTTGATATACTTACCTCCAGTCAGCTCCAGCACGGTCTCAAGGAAAGCTGACAGCAGGGGTCTGTTCAGACCCCAGTGGGCATGTGTGGAAAGTGCTGCCATTGATTCAAATAGAACTCTTTCCTGCCAATGACTAACTGCTTCATGCAGCCAAACAGTGACAAGAATGGTTCACAAGGCAAGTGCTTTAATTTTACTTATTCTATTTTATTTTGGCAAAATGTATATTAAAGTACTCACATAGTACTTTAGTATGCATTCTTGTTTACAGGTGGTGTTAGGGACATTAGACTAACAGGGAGGCAGAGCTAGGTAACTTATAGAAAGTTGTTGGATTGGACACCTGATCTATTTTGAAAAGGAGCACAACAGCTTCTGATGCAATAAAAGCTTCTTCCTTACCTCACAGCCAGGTAACCCCGCACACACATCTCCATGAACCATTTGAATGGTGTGGCTTCCATCTTGCCACCCATAATCATCACCATTTCATCAGTCAGCTTGATGTCTGGCTCCCAACCAAGATTACCACCAGGAGAACTTTCGAACATGAAGCCAAAATCTGTAAACAAGTAAACATAATTCTGTCAAACCAAAATATACATTTGTTAGGCATCCATCATTTTATCCTTTTGTTCTTTGTACATGACAAATTCATTCCTAAGCAAAAAATTATCCTGAAGGATGTCATTTTAGTGCAAACAGGGAAAAGAAAAAGTGTCGGTGCGCTAAGCTAGTCTCAGTCTTTTTGTTTCTTGGATGTCATTTTAGTACAATATTCCTGTTTGTCAATGTTACATAACAAATTGAGAGCCTCTGTACTTTAGTTACTCTAAGTTGGAGATGATATGGACTGGGAAATGCGAACATTAACAGTCGCTGTGGTTTGTGGGGTGGAACGGAGTGAAAAGGAAAATTGTGGAAGGAGTGAAAGTGGTTGTGTGAGAGAAGAAATGCAGTTGTGAGCAAGGACAAACACCGCATCAAGTTTAGGGGAGCAGAGGACAGGGCATGGTCTGAAACTAACCAATGTGGATGATATGACCCTTCTTATCCAGCATGATGTTGCCATTGTGTCGGTCTTTAATCTGCAGCAGGAAAAGCAACAGGCTGTAGGCTGCCATGCTGCGTATAAAGTTATATCGAGCCTGAAATAAAAAGGTAAAAAAGGTTTACAAAATGGATAGAAAACAGGGCAACATATACGAAACTTCAAGGTACAGACAAAGTACCTTCTGGAAAGCAAGAGTAGACTCATCTCCATACTGGCGTGTAAAGTAGTCATACATGCCAAAGTCGGTCTGACGACCCAGCTGATCTCGAGAGGTGCAGTCTGGAATGCACTCAATGACCCCACACTGTGGTAGACAAAGACAAGACAGTAAAATCCTCCTTCTTTATATAGCTTTTAAAACACTGTCAATCTTGTTGAGGTGATTTGTTTTGCATAACCCTGTGGGCTAAAACAATTCTAATTTGCAGAGTTCAGACAATCCTGACCAGAAGCCTTGTTGCCAAAAGCATACACAGCACAACGTAAGGAGCTTCTTGCAACGCCAAAGGGTTCTCAACTACTCTGACTGCCTTGGTTCCTTGACATTTCTTGCGATCCAGTTGAAACTCATACATTTTGGGACCAGAAATCCTTTAAAGCTCAAAATGTGGCAAATACATGCCCTTCTAGTTGACTCTTTAACTTCAATTGCCATTGGTCTGTGCATCTGAGAATGTTGAAGCCTAAGAACAGTATGGAGGCCAACGTTGGGCTTTTCCTTCACTAGGCTCTTTTAAAAACTCTGCCTAATAACATGAGAGCACAGCTATGTACCATAATCTATTAAAAAGTAATGTGAACTATGCAAAGAAGATCAGTGAACAAAATTTCAATTATAATAGAACTGCATCTGGCAAAATAACTTCCTATACCTGAATAACACTTAAAGTAAATCAAGGTATGGAGTTGGACTACTTAGTCCTCTTGCCAAAATATAATATTACCAAAGAAGAGCACCAAGTCTTGAAATCTTACAATGTAATTCAATTTAGTTAGTAAATAAATCAACTTTATCAAATGTTGGTAAAATTACAGAACGTTTTAGAAGGGAAACGTAGGCGGCTTTGACACATCCTATGGTAACGTGTTGATATGTACAAATTAGAAGACGTGCTATTTTTACTCACTCCAGGAGCTGTTGCCACAACTCTGTATGGAAAGACAAAGAGGTCAAGCCCGACAAGTTGAAAAATATTTTTGAACAGATCTATGATCTGTAGAGCCAGCATGTCCTGTAAAAGAGATCGGGCACATCGTTAAGGATGACTATAGGAGTGGTTGTAGTAATTGAAGCACCCGGTGCAACCTACTGTCAAACTTTACCGAATGTTCTCCACATTAAGAATAGTTAAGATTTCAACTCACCTGCCTACAGTCATCCCCCACTTTAAAGATGGCCGCCTGCCAGCATATCTTTTTGTCTCCCCCTTCTTCTTCACTCTCGTCGATAGAGTCCGACCGGCAGCGAAGACCTGAGATATGAATTAAGTGGTAATGCTCATCGACCCTTGTCAGATAAATATGTTTAATATTTTGTCTTATATTCCGGATAGCCTTGTGTCAATCCAATGCATGCTTAAATTTCCTCAGGATGCTAAAGTCCACCACTTTTGCTGCAATGCTGTCCTAATTAACTGAAATCATTAGCAATTTGGCCAACAACAGTAGAAATTTCTAATCGTTAAACGGTTATACCCTACCTTTTGAGATTTTTTTGCAATAAACTTGAATTTTATACATCATGCTTAAAAATAATTTATTTCTACATACAAAGCAAGGGTTGATGTAAAACATATTGTCTCTTTAAATTCTCCTCATCGAGCCAGAATACATAGCTAGCAATGGAGGGAATAGAAGCACTAACCTTCCTTCTCCAGCTCGCTAACTCCACATCGCTTCACTTTGAACTTTGCCAAATAAGGGGCCTTCGCAGCACTGGAAGTAAAATGTTTTTACAAATTACAAATGATAAAAGCGAGAGGGCAACAACAGCATGTCAGAATCTCAACGGAGAATAGGAAACCGGTGTGTGTGTGTGTGGGGGGGGTGCGAGTGATTATACACAGAGTTCTTTCACTGTAAGGTCATAATGGTCTAATTTGCTAAAGGATGTTTCTTATGTATTTTCTGCTCAATGTGTGTCCTGTTCTTTTAAATGAATCAAGTGGAAATGATTGGTTGTGGCCTAAAAAGTAATGTCAGTGATCCATATAAAAGTACATTAAGCTACACAGCACACATTTAGATGGTGAAATCTCAAAGGTTTTGTTCAGACATAATAACGGTTTGCTTTTGAGATGCTCGCAGCAGGAATGTTGGCAACTACATAGAAACAACAGTAGGACAGAAAATTACCTCTGCATGGGTGTTCCAGACTTGTAATCGATATCTAACACAATTGCTTCTGGATTACTTGGCAGATAACATCCTGACAGAGAGAAAACACATTCAGCAAAAGGCACATTTACACCTATACACGCGCACACACACACACACACACATATATATATATATAAAACACTACACACAAACAAAAACATGCAACTTCTTGTTTGTTTTTCAATCTTTAACTCTGGAAGATTGTGTAATTGTGTAATTTTGATAAGCTTATCAATGGGCTTTTTTTTGTATTTAATCTTCTGTGTCTGACAATATCTTTCCAATATAACGCAATCAATTACAGCTTAATCGGAGTCTTCAGAAACTTTTGGTATAAGGACTCCGTTAGCTGCTTAATGTGCGCTGGCATTATAGAGGTAGTTGATAAAATATGTGGGGTTTGAAATAAGGGAAACAGGTATTTCCTTTTTCTAGTATTTTCTGTTGTGGGGGGGCCTCTGATTATGTGACCTGTAGCTGATGGATGTTATTAGCATAGACTAGGAACACCCCAAACCACCACTGTGCTATAGAAAGTATAGATCAGAAAACCAAGGAAAACACTACTGTGGCTCGGGCTAATGCCAGCATGTTGGCAAATTGCATTTAGAGAATATAAGAGAAGGCTGGACTCACCTGGCTGCACTTTCACTTCGGACAAGGCATGCAGACAGGCTTTTTTCCTCTCATCACCTTTAGGGAATGGCCTTGGTGAAGAAAAGAAACAGAAGGAAAGTTCTCATCAAACCAAGATTATAAAACTAGTTAGACTTAAGGGTGAACATTCATGCTACATCAGGCTTCAGCAACTTCATGATCCAAGTACATTAGTGATAAAACCACATACTAACATCTAATATAAGCAAAAACGAATGAGAAGAAATATGTTGTGGTCTTACTTAATAATAGCAGATACGTTGGTTATCTTGTTGAAGAAATCAAACTCTCTCTGATAGAACTCTTTGGCTGGTCCCGATAGTGATCCAGTGATCTCCTCCACCAGCTGCTCTAGCAGATCCCCAATGTCAGCTGAAGGGAAAACAAGTCAAACAATTGTCAAACCATAACATTTTCTACTCGCCTATCTAGCAACCAAAACATTATATGTGTTAACCCCTTAAGGACAATGCGCGGTCCCTAAACCCTTTGGCTTTCTCATTAAGGGGTTAAACAAAACTCCTTCCTCACTCTGAAGTTTTTGTACTAGCTACTACTCATTATAAAAGTGTGTATGTCTAGGTAGGGATCTGAGGCACCCAACTGCTAAAATAAACATCTTGTGTGTTGAGACTAGGTGCATCAACTATGTTTTATTACCTTATTCTTCAGTCTAGGTGGTAATACGAGTAAAATGGTTCATTTGTGAACCTTCCTTAGTTAGCCAGTTCTGTAAAGGAATCAGAAAAGCTATTTCTTCCTATTCTCCCTACATCCCATCCTAAAGAATGGGATCTTGTCAGCAGCTCAAAAATGGACTACCATCTATGCTAGACAGATGAAGTGTAAGCCCACAGCTGTACAAAAAGTAACATCGGTAACTACATTATTTCTTTCCTGCCTCTCTTTTCAATGGCAATCTCCCAGAGACCAGGACTATATTGAAAACCAATTCCCTCAAGCTCCAACATGAAAGTTGGACAACATTCACTAAAACCAAACAGTACACGCATTAATCCTCCTTAGCAACAGAAAGCAAGGTGCCAACACTGGGAACCGATAACCTAAAGATTTTAATTTTGTGAGTCTTCAACTACTTGGTATCTGGTACCGACTGCACCTGCGTTTTACCTTTCCGCAAAACTTCAGTGACCAAACGTCTCATGTCTATGTCTTATGCAGAAAAGAAAGCACCATTATTTTATGTCTATTTCCTATAATGGAAATGTATTTACTTTTGCACATGACGAGATTCGGTGTAACACTCAGTACTGGCTACTCACGGTCTTTTTGGTGTCCTTCGTCATCCAGGAAAATGTTGGTCTTCATATTCCAAATAAACTGGTGAGCCAGAAGCTGTGACTTGGCAGCTGCCCACAGAATGTATTCCCGTACGTAACCCATCTGGGAAAGAATACAAAACACAAGGTTGTTCACTATATGCAAAACAGCGCAACACACTAAAAGGGATATTGTTACTTTTATTTAATACAATTTTGCTTCCCAAAACCTATGTGTTACAATTGTGCAAAGTCCCTTCTATGACCTGATGTAGCATTCCCTAGTTGCTTGGTTTGTGTGGCTCCAAATGCGATATACATACAATACAGGCTGTGCACTCACCTTGTCATACCTCAGTGCTTGCACAATTTGGGGAATGTAGAAAAGAATAGCATCCTACAAATGGAAAATACAAACATGAGAAACCACAGAAAACAAAATCAGAAGTGGAAAGGGAAAGCAAAGTGAAAGTAAAGGACCCACAAGGGCACCAAAAAAGTAATTCAACAGGTATAGAGTCACCCATAATGGTTAAGAACTGGCATCACAAGGAACTTGGAATTATTACCGGTGGGAATGATCGTAGTACTTTGACTCCATACTGGGCAGTGAGAGGGTGTGGAGGGTACATGCTGGAGAAGTAAGATAGTCCAGTGGGTGGGTCAGTTGGAGCCCAACACAGGATGTAACTGAGCTCCGGAGCATCGGCATCTATCGTATGCCAGGTTACCAGATACTGCAGGAGAAAAATGCGATTCATAACTGATAACCACTAAATACAATATTTTGGCACAGTCTCTAAACAGATATGCCCCATTATTTGCTTAGTCCTTTTCAGTTGTACACGTGACTCAAGCTACATCAGCTGCTTATGCTATCGATGCAGCAAGCTGCAGACTTACCTTGATTGCTTCTGGTATATCACTTACAGCTCCAGGGTCCAGCCTCACCAGGCGGGTCACTTCCCCACCAATAGCCTCATTATTTTTAAACCTAAAAAACCAAGGGCATACAGAAAGGCCTGGTGATTATGGTAGGTCACAAGTGTATCAATATTATATTTATATATATCCCACTGTTGTGTGCCAACGCTGAGCTAACGGCACTGCTGGACATCTTCCAACAGCGAAGTTCTCTGGGTCTATTGCCCTCAACTTTGCTCCTTGTGAGTCTCCAAAAGAGCTTGGATAGAACATCTGGAAACCCCTGTCTGCCTTGAAATTTCTGATTGGGAGAGACCTTGCTCATGCAGTATAACTACTTTGTCTCTTGTTGCTGTCTCTTGGTCATGGTGTATGACTTGACATGAAACCGTTTTCAGCAACCTCACTTTGTTAGTGAATTTAAACGAAACAGAAGGAGGAATAAAACTAGGACAATGATCGTGTTTCAACTTACATATTAAAATTGATGATCATCAGTATCTGTTTGGGATAATTGTTTAATTATATACCTAACTATATGCCTACAAATCTCTGACTTTGTCAAAGGGTACCTAAAGCCTTTGCACAGTACTGTATATAATTTCTCATTCAGGAGCTCGTTCTATTTGGTTACTCGCCTTGCAGGCAGCTGAACGGCCAGGTGAGGCGAGATGCTCCATGCAAGGTCCACATTGTCTTTCCATTGCTTCTCACTCAGGCTCATATATTTGGATCTCCAGTTGGCCACACTATTCTCTCCTGTCTGATCCAGTTCTAGCTCTGGGGAGGACAATGGATTGTACCAAGTGGTCAGACATTCAATTTCAGTGGCCTGGAAGAAGAAGAAATCGGTATTTTAGGGAGAGTAAACAGGCATCTATGCATCCTCACTTAATTTCTGCTTTACACTAAATAGGTAGGGTAAAACTATGGACAGATAAAAGACAGGATTTTGAGCTTACTCCAGCTAAAAGGGCCTGGGTGCATCTTAAATGTCCCACACTTCCTGATGTCAGTAAACTGGTTAATCAGTCAGCATCTAAACTGCATTCTAGACAGGATATCCTTAAAGCTTGAACTATAAGAGGGTATTAAGGAGAAGAGTTGGGAAACACTGTACTATGCATATCCAGGGTATGTAATGATTAAATATCCAGGTACAGATATAGAATGGGTAGGAAGAGACATTAAATCATATACACGTTTGAGGAGATGGTCCTCCACAGCTAATAATTACTATTTGATTCCGGAAATGCAATCAGTACACTTTCAGTCACCCTGAAGAAGTCACTGGTGAAATATACATGAGAGTCTTTTCTACCCCTGAATGAGTTATTCAGGGGTAGATATGTATACCCTTTATTCTTTAGGGAGCAGACCCACCTATAGAATTAAACATTACTATATATGGAAACTGAAACACATGCTGGCCCTTGAAGTGGTCGCCTTGTACAGGTGGGAAATCAGATTAATATTACCAGAAGGGAGAGCAGCAGTGTCCTCCTCTTCATATAGTATTTATGCAGCTGGGTTCCTCTGTTTGATTTCTTTGTCACACCTGTAGAGAAATATATCTGTTAACAAAGATGGATGAATTCCAGCAGCTATGGCTGACATTTACAACTTCTAGCACCTATTGTTTTGAGCTATCTTACATTGATTTCTATGCATGCCTTAGTTCTTGGCACTAAAAACATGGCTTTTCTACTAGATGCCCGTATGTGGACATCTCTTCTAATTAGTGGACTGGGCAGTTGTCCACACACTTTTGGACATACAGTGTATGTAACAAGGGTATCCATCCATAAAGCGCCTGTCCTAGTAGCTTGAATAAAACCAGAAATTGCATCCAGTTCAAAAACTCATACAAACCTGATTTCTTGGAGATCGTAGACATACCACTGGACAGAGGATATGTGTTAATCCAACCCTGGGCCGTTTGTTGACGGGACCCAACTGTTACATCTAAAGTGCTACGGTTGACATCAGACATTACAGACAAGCTGTTTACAGAGGGGTCCAGATTATCTGCACAATACAAGAAAACATTTATCCAATTTGATTTCTGGATTAGACCTCTCAAAGTTTATTATTATTAATGAATGATAATGTGAACTAATCACAATCATACAAAGGCTCACCAGGGGGCACCAGCTGATTGGCTGTTAGATACTTCTTGTCAGAGAACATAGCAGTCCAGAACCTTATCATAATGGTGATGTCCTCTCGTAGCTGCTTCTCTGGCTGTGTTGGGCATTTAGGAGGACAGCTGTTCAGGATATAAAAAACATATATTGAAACTATGTTATTGGCAAGACCAGTATAACTACCATATTTCATCATGAAGCAAGGCCTTCTGGGGTTGTGGTTTCAACTGCCTCACTTTTCTATACATTATGAAGGGCCAGCACTGGCAAGTTTCCCCAGCAAGAGGGGCTGAACTGGCCCAGCACAACTTATAATTTCATGGATGAAGAAGACAGAAGAAATGATTTATAAAGAGCTTACCAAACACTTTCTACCTTAGGGGTAGGCCCTTAATAATGTATAGTCAATTCTCTAGCAAACTCTCCAAAGTAGCATTGGGAACATTATACCCATACTGAAAAGGGGATGCTTACTCACAAGACAATATACCACAGCAGAGTGAACATCCTACTTTACCAACCTGAAGTAGTCAAACGCTGTGGAGTAGATTTTCTCTCTGAGGACATTGCGGATAGTAGCGTTTGGAACAACATCGGCATGTAACAGAGACAGCCCAAGAGTCAGCAGTCTGCAGAATGGTGAAGGGAGTGGTAACATTTTAAATGTGCATTGGAGGCAATTGTTTTCTAGTGTCAAGAAGAAACATATAGGTAAAGAACAATGGAAAACTATGAAGCTTACTTGAATCTTGGTCCAATCGCAGCCACATGCCGGTTAAGGCTTCCCTTGGACCCCCCAATGTTCAAGGAAAGGGAGCGCTGGAGGAGGCTAGAGAAGATTTCCACTTGATCTGAGCTACAATATTTTGCAATTTCGAACCTCTGCATTAGAAACTAAAACAGAATGTATATAAACTGGTTGAGAAATAGCAATGTGTAGAACTTCCACTCTTGACTACTATACATGTTGCAAAACAATAATGATAGAAGAGGGAGCATCAACAAGACAGCTTTTCCAAGATCATATACTGCTGGCATTCCTTTAGGTTCCTTTGGATATCTGCATTTATTGTTTATTCATATGGTAGGTGAGATACAATAGCATTAACACATTTCAGATATCACTGGATACAGAGAAAATGCAAGGTAAATGTCACTTGATTCCAACAATGTATATACACATATCTCACTTACATCAATCCATATGTAATGTGGGATCACTTCTGGGGGACAGGGATGAGGTTGGCTTTGCTCAGAGGCGGCCAGGGGATCTGCCTCCTTCTGCTCAACTGAGAAAAGTCCAAGCTTCTGTTCTACCGTCATCTGCCATGCACCAGCCATCTCTCGCATGAACTGCCAAAAGATAATATGCAGTTACACAGGGCCAAAGCTTAAAAAAACCCATACCAAAACAATCAGAACATTAAAAGAATTTCACTATATTGCATATAATAAATGTATGTCTAATATCTGTACTAACACAAGCCACAAGTTATTAAACACAAGTTATCTAAAAATGGACCTTTATCATCAAAAAAACAGAACAGAACAAAATGACAACTAAAGACAACTAAAAGCTAGATACTTTGCTCGGAGAAGCCATCTTGGTTTTCAGTCGAGCAGCTGACCTCTGACCATATAAGAAATGTCCACATTTGTTTATTAAAATGTTAAGCCCAATTTAACACATATTGTACTAAAAAAAGTGCTTTAAGAAACTGATGATGTGCCTTGTGATTTGTGTATTTGAAGAATCTGATGGATTCCCTGTGACTAATATGGTTTAAGAAACAGACAGTTAGATAAATTCTGCCCTGTAACATACCGGTACTTCAATTCCATTTTTAGCTGCCAGCAGCCACTCCCAACAGGCAATGGCCGTCTCCATGCCATGATCAGTGAACATACGCAAGGGAGCCCAGCACAAATGGTGTAGAAGCTGCGGATCACATTCTGCTGGGGACAAAAAGCGCATATCATATTTTCATTACTAAATATTGTTATAAAGAATCTCCAGCACAAAACGCGTAAGGTTATGCGGAGGCCTCTTACCCTTGCTACTGATCAGCATGGCTGTAAGTTTGAACATAACCTGCGTGTATTCCTCCGGTTTTCCTGATTCTAAAGCATAATTCAAGCGTTTCAGCATCAGCTTGTTCAGGTCCGATGTCTGGCCTGTAGCGTCGGAAAATTCAATCATGCCAGCAACCTGTCATTGCAAAATATACATATAGTGGACCAAAAAATACAACTAGACAAGACTGTGTGCCGGGACACATACCGCACGTGGCAGTAAAAAATGACAACCAGCCTGTGCCAATAGCTTAAAGCGGTTCCTCTGCTCACATTTTGGCCATTCTTTGCCTGTATTGTAACCATATTAGGTACCTCTATTCATAAGTAAATGGGAAAAAGACAAAAATAAGTACTAAAAATGTATTAAGAAACCAAAACAAAAAAAGAATTGTGTACCTAGATTGGCAAATACTAAAACCAGATGGATTTGATGGGCAATCTAGGATATCTAGGACCATGTGAGGCTCACCTCTCCAGCATAGCGATTGCGCAGGTTCAGAGAAGCCATGAAGTTGGAATAATCTTTCTTCACACAGGCTGGGCGCTCAGTTAGTTGAGTAGCCTAGAAGGAGAACGTATTATGCTTAATAACAGCATTTTGGTTTCAGAAAGAAAAAAAACAAAAAACAAGAAATACAAAAAAAAAAAAAAACAACGCAGGTAAGAAAGATAAGGGCGAGAGAGAAGCATCAAAGGGGTTATCCAGCACTGCGGGTCCCAAAGTGTAGTCAACAAAGCCTCTGCCAGGTAACTGTTCCCTTGTCCATGATGTGCAAAAATATCTCAGTGAGATGCATACAAAGAGTTAAATTGACACTTACAGCTGATAGCACAAAGTATGTTTTGGTTGGTTCTTATTTCTTATTTAAACCAAGCATACATATGTAAATATCTGTAAGCATTATGGAGTAAATCATTCTCTGCTGAGAGGGATATTAAGAAAAAGATGATTTCATTTCAATGTACAAGGCTTGGTAGTAAGATAGCTCTTTCTACCAGTATTCACACAAAAAGGGGATGGTGGCTTTAGGGTTTTCAGAAAACAAATATGGGGCTCCAGTTAAGTAACTAGACTATATCATTGTCACACAGAATTCTTACGGAGACCCCAATGTCCTGATTTGGTCACGATAGGGTTGTGTTGAAATTATGAATACCCTAAAAGATGCATTTTTGTTTTCACAAGTGTCTCTAGTTAAAGGAACCATCTGGTCTCATCTTTCTGGAAACGGGGTATGATGTAAACAGAGCACACCCTGCAGAGGCCTGACAACGTGTGACCCAGTAGATGTCATACTGCCGCAAGGAAAAGCACTTCTCACCACTCTGAGACACCATGTTAGGACACCAGCAGAAGAGAGCTGGAAGAGATCAATAAGCGGAAAATCCATGCTTCCTACACCAATAAGAGTACAGGCCGAGCAGCAAATGGTAATGTGCATTTAAGAACAAACCTGGCCATAGGAAGCTGGAGACTGGAAGGGAGGGCAACAGATAATGCATGGGCAAGGGCAACGGGAACACATGTCAAATGAGACCACACCATCAGTGCAGAAATGGGAGAAAAAGCATTTGTGTTAAACTTGTGAGCTGTCATGTGGGTGACCAAAATACCAATATAGAGAAGTGGAAATAGGAAGCCATGCTAACACACATCCACACAGCTACATGCTGATACATACAACAGACTCCGCAAGTTATGCCAGCTACATACACTAGGCCTCCTGCCTCTGAACAAGGTTAATGCAAAGGCAAATTCAACCTTCATGCCACTGGGGATTCCCAATGCTTCTCTAAATATCTCTAGAAGAGGAAGGGCTATCAATACTTCACACTGCCAGGATACATTTACAAGAAGAACAGAGAGGTGCACAGCCACAAGAACATGCAAACATGGAGGAGGTAGATGGGGTGCATCGTAAGACATGTCAACACAAAGCCAGCAGCTCTCATCGATAGGTCAAACTAAACAATATCAGATATTTTATTTTTACAGTTCAAAAATCAATTGGGAAAGCAGAGATGTACACTTTCCAAATGAAGGCTGCAAGATACTCTATATAAGTTCTGGGTGTTTTACAGGTGCCTTCATTATTTTAAGTAAAGTACATGTTTTTATGTTATATGTTCATATGGATTGTCAATGGCAGGCTAAAGTTGTATGTACAGAATAATATACTGCTACAATGACATACTTTTCCCCTAAAAGCAATCAGTTATACAGTTCTAACCTTCTTGGTTTAATTGACCATTTACACTTGTTGGGACTACTCTCTATAACACGTCCTTCCATACTCACCCCAAGAGTTGTGTTGTGTCTGTTGTAACCAGCAAAATGCAAAATACTTTCAGTAGCCATGGCGAGTCCCGTGTGCTGAGAGAGGCCAGACATCCAGTTCTGGTGTTTGTTCAGGTATTCCTAAAATACGAAGCGCAAAGCATCTGAAACATCTATCTCACAGGCTTGCCTGATCCTCACCTCAAACATGTACTTCTTAGGTTGGATCTTAGCACATGAGCCACTAAAAACATAGCAACTTGATCATGTTACTTTGTATGATCTGGATGAGGAAACGTATACATAATTCAAAAGTAAGAAGTGGATGATGTTTTACCACTTGTAAATAATGGAAGATTTATGAAGATGGTGGAGAATATACACTCCAATGATTCAGATATTTTACCATAATCTGAATCTCAGAATGCACTTCTACCTGTAAATGGGATTTGGTCACTGAAGGTGCCCACTTCATAGCTTCCTGCAGGATCATTCCACAGCGAGCAGCAAAGTCCTTCACTATGCTCTGCAATGAATCACAAGGTTATAAATGTTACATAAGTCACCTAGAAGCCAGTAACCTCTTATAAATGCCTTTTTATTCTATAAAGCAGATAACAACAATGCAAAACTCTGTTAGCAAAATAATACTAATAAAAATAATGTAATATCTAGTAGGGTCAATAGGATCTTCTCTGTCTTACCTCTCTGGCCTCATAAGTATCAGGAACAGTTATTCTGTATGGCGCATCTGGAATGTCGTAGTATGGTTGGTCCTTGTGAATGTCCTGAAATAAGTACAGAGATCACAGATGTCAGAGATCGAGATTATCATATTGTTTTGATGCATGGCCCTCACACCACACTGTATAAACGTACTGCGCTGAGTGACAGGGAAAGGGTCTGCAGGATGTCCAGCATTGTTCTCAACACAGTCCCGCTCCACAGCAAGTGAGGAAACCTGCGTAAAAGATGAGTGATTACTGAAGTAATGGAAAATGTCCCTACAGCATTCAGTTGCTAGCACTTGCTTTACTTTGTGATCCTCCTTTATCGGAAGATGATGTTGAGCGGACAGTTGTGGAATCAATGTCTTCATTAATACTAATATTGTTTAATCAGCAGAGAACATTTTGTGTTTTAACAGTTATGGAATATTCTGTAGGTAAAGGAACTTCCTAAAGCAAATATGTGTCAACCAAAGTTAACCTTGTAAACACTGACATGCACTATATAAAAGTTAGGCCTTTCCTTAACTTACTTGTCCACCAGTCCTGACAAGTACTTGTCGGCCACACGTCTGATACGCTTGTGGATGTGATTGAAATTCACCAAGAGGAACTGTGCGTGGCGTTCCAGTTCCTCTTCGTTCTCCTTAGTCTTGGGCTACAAATAAATACAATTTGGATTTTTTTTTGGGAAAATTAGCACTAGGATGTCGCACTACTGTTTAGAAAATTTATAAATACTATTTATATAATACTATTTATAAATACTTGACAGCTCTCAGGTCAGTCAAACGAAACAGGAATTTGTATAATTCAAGAAAAAGATATTAGAAGATCTAAAAGGAAACCAAAACAAGACTTACTAGGAGGCCGATGTCTTGCTAAACTTTTGTTGAACTTATTTTACAAAAGAAAGAATTTTTAGTTTAGCATTTTGTTTTCTTGAGGTTCGGTTATCTTGCTCTTACCTTATCGGCCATCACAGCCAAAAAAGCATCAAATACTTTATCTGCTACTGCAACCACGCACTGCATCATCCCTGCCAGAGAAAGAACATGCACTAAGACCCGTTCTCAATGCTTAGTGACATGGCTATAGGCTTACAGGTCATTTAAAAATTAATGCTTAGGAAAAACAAAGCGTAAGAACTTCTGAATACAATATAAAAACAATTACCTATTTTAATAGTTTGTTATTTTCTCATGCACTGTGTAGGACAAGAGGATTAGTTGCCCTCAACCTCCTAACAGATTGTACGATCAAGCCGGGTCTCTTCTTCTGTAACAGTATATCTTATGTGTGTCAATGCTACTGTCAAATTGTATAGTGTCAGTTTGAAAGTTATCGTTAATTTTCACTTCCCTATTGTAATAGCACCATGACAATTTGTCAACATCTTATAAATAATGCAGGGGTTGACAACTTTGGTTTGGATCTAGGACTATGTAAAGTGCTAGAGTCAAACACATGAGCACTGATGTAATGAATACTAAGGTTTGCCACAAACCTGATTTATCTTTCTGGATAGCTTTGTCTTCAAAGTAAAAGAACATGACCTGGAATCGATCCTTATCAGTGGAGTGCAGGACCCTGAAAGAAAAACAATAGGATCTTGCGAATTCTTGGCAAAGGGCATTTATTAGATACGCTCCAAAACACTTTTTGAGAACTGGATCTTAAAATGAATAAATGGCTTATTGATAAAACTGCATAAAGGGGTCTTTCATCACATCGCTAAATTAAGAACATTTGTTTCCACAGCATAGTCCAGTAAGAAAAGCTTACCTCATGTGTTCCAGGCGGTAAACAGAGAGCAGGTAAGTGGACATCGCAAAATCTAATTTGTTGATGAGCGCGGACACCTCTGGAGCAGGGTCCAGCAGGTTAATGATAGTGCTTCGCAGCTCATTTAGTTCTGCCTACAAAAAAGAAAATATGTCAACAGCAGTCTTTCACAACGCACTTTAATAGCAAGAAAACGTACTTTTATTTGTGTGCGTGCCACAAAGCTTGTTTTCTTGCAAGGAGCCCTTTTAAAACACAAAAGCTATTACAATAGTGAATTCTATATACTGCACTTTTAAAACATTGTGGTTTATATTCTGCATTTCTTTCCCATTAAGTGACACTTCTCAAGCCCTCGGGTATTGTAATGGGCTGTAAAAGCAAGATTTTTTTCCAGGAAAAATACACAACTGTGAAAATGGCCTTAAGATGACAATGGCTGTATGGTGTGTAGTGATATTTATGTATTTAAAAGTACATGACAATAAAAATAATAAAGCAATACAACAGACAATTTCAGCTGTCTAGTCTTATACTCAGTGATGCTAACTCGGAGCGATTACTTTCATATTTCATCACGTTTCAAATATATTTTCTATGCCCGTGTGTGTATGTACATATGTATACATAAAACAAAATCCATAAAAAACTCTCACTGGTGTCACGGTGTCATTCTTCATGGCAGAGTTGTACTGAAGGACAGAACGTAGAGGCTCCTTGCTTGGGAACGTTAACAGAGGAGACTTTGTAGCAATTTCACAAACTCCCTCATACCACTCCTCGGGCCAGAGTCCTGCAGTGGAGAGGGAGACAGTGGTACAAGGGGAGCCCTACAGTGTATAGGGAGACGACAATACAAAGGGGCGTCCAGTACAACACAGACAGACAGTGGAACAAGGAGAATCCTACAGTAAACAAGGATACAAAGACATAGTATTTCAAATGGCTCTCAAGACAGTGCCTCAACAGAGACACTTTCATGAGAAATTTGGAATACAAAAACCTTGACAAGAATATGACAGATTGCGGTATGTTTAGAGCTATTACAGAAATAGAATGACCCTGGTCAATGGTGAAACATCCCACAAAATTATCTGAGGGGTGTTTCCAACATGTGACTCTCCAACGCCTGTTGATCTACCAGCTTCATTCTCTGCCTACATGAAAAGATGGAGCAATAGGTTTCAGAAAGGTAACTAAAAAAATGTAGGTTCTTTCAAGGAAGTATATTTAATGTTAACGTCCTTTCAAAGGGCACATGGGAACAATTTAAAAAAAAAAAAAAAATAGAAGCCCTAGAAGAGACAGAAGGTAGATGGAGAGCCTATGGAGCCCTGGGAGGTGGGGAGATCAGAAAAGACAGACAGTGATAGAGAGAACGCTACATAGAGAAACCCTACCACAACAAACACATACTAATACAATAAATACAAGACAGAGCACATGAGGCAGGGACACACAATGAGCAAGGGCACAGGAAAGAGAAGAGAATCTAGAAAAGGCAACAGTATAAGAAGACAGAGTAAATAATGGAGAAGAACATGGTAACAAGGGGAATATCTGAACATCACAGACATGTAGGTGGTAATGGAAAGTCAAAGATGAGTCAAAGGTGACAATAGTGAAGAAAGCTATGGTTTCTTCAAAGATAGTCCAAGGGTTGACCCAAATGTTGACAAACAGGAATTGGAACAACGCAAATGGTTACTTGAGTTTTTTAACATGGATAAAAGACCCATACGGACTGGAATAATATGAATGTGAAATTATAGAAGAGCCTCAAAAATATAGACTGCCATAGAGGGGAAAATCGGCATAGCCAAACAAGTTACAGTTACAAGGAAAGGGCCACTGGGGACAGGCACAGTGCAGTCCCCAAATATAAAGGGAAAGCCACATATGAGGGTAGGCAAGAAACTGTTACAACAGAAGTTATACAAAAGGACCTCTAGAGCCGTCACATAAACAAAGACAGACAGATGTTGATACAAAAGGAATCCTAGTGTCTACAGCTACAAAAAAAAAATGATAATAGGATCTTGAGAGCTTGCAGGAAGGTTGACAGCTCCCAGTTTAGTAACTACAATTCAATGAATGCAGAGGGACTGTGATTGAACCTCAAAGAGCATGAACAGAATGTATGTGAAGTATCAATGGCAGAGAGTAAGAGATACAAAAAACATACAGGCGTATTTATACAAGAAGAACCTTGAGAGGACTTAAGAGACAGTAATAGAGGAGAAAATTGATGGCAACACAAAAAGGAAGCCTATGCTCAACAAATTGTCACACAAGAAGAACTACAAAGTGACGGTGGCATGGGGGGAATTCTAAAGTTACAGAAGGAGAGAGCACACAGATAGTCACACAAAATGAAATCTACAGGGTACAAGGAGATACTGATACAAAAGAAGCCCAAAGATAGTGACATAAAAGGAAACCTAAAGGGTACGGAAATAATGATACAAGAGGAACCTTGCATAGTACAGGGAGATGGTTCTACAAGAGGAACACTGCAGAGTACAGGCACACAGTGATACACAGCGAGAGCAGCAGACACAGGTTGGTAGAGATGCGAATAGACCCCTGCAAAGGACAAGAGCACTGTGATAAAGTGAGATCCCTGCAGAAAGCACTGTACAATGTGTATACAACATCACTGCCTTTTACCTGATCCTTCCACAGCAAATCCCATCAGAACAGAATACAGCCAGAAGTCCCTGAAGAGTTTCTGAAGCCTTGGTTTTGCCTCCTTGATAGGTGGTAATCTCCGAGTAAGCTAGAGATGGAGCATAAAGCATATAATTTTCACACAGACCAAATTATGTGGAGAATTAGTATCTCAATTAAGTTGTGAGTGCAACATTTAATTCACACATACTATTGGTTTTACACTCTACACTATTGGTTTTGTTTTTTTTCCCTTATATGTATCTGCGCCCCATAATTGTTTGGTTCGTCTCAATTAAGAAATGCTTCTTTAGAATTTCTGCACAGACCATATGGAGCAAGATATATACTTTTCTCCTAGGGTACATGTTAGCCCCTGATACTCAGGATATTTAATTAAAGCCAGATGATTAGCCATTAATTACACTTTTTAACATGCATTTTAGAACACAGAAAACCAGAAACAGATGAGTTACCTTTTGATTTATCAGGCTCATATCTACTCCTATTACACTTAGCACCCCAGGAAGTTTCGATACTCTCCCCTGGGAGGCTAATGTATGTAGTATGTATGCATATTGAGAGCAACACAAGCCACTTTAAAGATTCATTACATTATAAAGTCATTAACTATTATGTGTGTCCTTGCTTCTCAAATAGAATTCTGTGCTCCATATATAGCACACAATTATTATTATTATTTATTGTTTTATATAGCGCCATCAAATTCCGTAGCGCTGTACAATGGGTAGACAGAACATAACAAGTAGTATGTAACATGCCAACAGAGACAACAGGTGAGGAGGGCCCTGCTCAAATGAGCTTACAGTCTAGAGGCCATTATATGCCCCCCTACACACACAAAAAATACTCAGGTGGCTAACCTGATCACTACATTCAGAGCCCAACATTTTTACTGCAGTGCCAATGTTATTTGAGGGGATTTTCTAAATAGCTCTATGGCATACTTATTCCATAACACTGTAAAAATGCAGATTCTGAGTGCTCCGAGTCTACCACACAACGACATGAATAGATATGAAGCTGACTAAATCCTTCTGCAGTTTGTCATCCTGAAATTCGGGAAAACGGGAAGGGACTAGGGGCCTCTATGCACACGAGGGCATTTGGCTGACCGTGCATTTCTGTCCCTGTTTGATCTAGATTGTGTTTACACTAGGAGGTACATTCAGAGACCCATGGCAAAGGTTGTTTATTAGTCCTGGAACTGCTCTCTGGAGAGTGGTCAGTAACTGGAAGCTCTCAGGTAAGGACACAGCTCATCGTAAAATTGACCAAATCATGGAATTAGTTTTATTATTTCCCGTGTATGGCAACCCTTTTACATACTTAACATTGATCTCTTTCTGTGACAGGCATCTGACATTTGTGAGGCAATATTTTCAGTTTTGTACAGGTGGTTGATACTATATCATTGTTCTAGTCATGGAATCAAGTTCTCTGTGGGGGGGATCTTAAAAACCTTTTGTCTCCAATTTTTAATCAATACAAGTGACATCTCTGATAAATCATACACGTCATAAGATAATTATTTAAATATGTAGCATATATGTTTTCTACCTCAATCTTTGTTTAGTAGAAGATATTATATGCTACATATTTAAATTGTCGGACATACACTCACTGTGATGTATTTGTCGGAAAGCCATTGGGGTTTGTTCAGTGTCGCAATACGTTTATGTGAATTTAAGGAGAAGGGCCACTCAAGTCCAAGTTTCTCCTTTAAGAAGAGCTGAGCTGGCCTTGCATAGAACATAGTTCAATCTGTATAGAGACGTTCGTGAATACTTACTGACAAAACAATGAATTTTGCAGGACCAGCCAAGCTCTTTGCAAGAGAAGCTTCCTGGGGCTGTCCCATCATGTTAGCCAATATAAAGTAATATTAAAATGGTAAACCTATAATCTGTTCAAAACAAACATTATTCAATATGTTTTTAGAAAACTACAAACGGCTGAAGGCAACTTTCACCGCTTTTCTACAATGAAACTTCTACAGCTTGCTACACTTTTACTCCTGACTTCATCAGTACTGTGTGGTGTCAAAGACTTGCACAAACATTTCAATAACGGCCCCAGCAGAGCAGATCCTACGGAGAGAAGTGAGGCAACAGAAAATACTTTAAATCTGCAAGAAGACACTGTCACTAATGATCTAATTCCTGAGGGAGAAGAGGATGAAGACTATCTGGACTTTGATAAAATTTTGGAAGGCGAATATGATATCGACATCATTGATGCTGCTCCTGAAATAAAAGATACAGAAACAGACAAAGGAAACCTTTATAGGCTATTCCATGGGAAAACAAGGGTTCAAAGGCTCAATATAATCAACGCCAATTTTGGCTTCAACCTTTACCGAACCCTTAAGGACAACACAAATGCATCCGAAAACATTCTCCTCTCACCAGCAGGAATTTCTACTGCCATGGCCACGATATCACTGGGTACAAGAGAAGAGACTCTAGACCAAATTCTGTCCACTCTAGGCTTCAAAGACTTCATCAACGCTAGTTCCAAGTACGAACTTTCCACCCTCCATAATGTCTTCCGTAAACTGACTCACAGACTATTCCGCAGAAACTTTGGCTATACATTGAGGTCTGTCAATGACGTCTACATCAAGAAGGATTTCTCTATTCAAGAAGCCTTCAAGAACCACTTGAAAAACTTTTATTTTGCGGAGGTTCAGAGTGCCGATTTTGGGGACAAAGCTTTTCTTACTCAGGCCAACCAGCGTATCTATAAGTTAACCAAAGGCCTAGTGAAGGAGGCCCTGGCTAATGTTGATCCATCTCTTCTGATGCTCCTCGTTAACTGTCTCTACTTTAAAGGTAAATATGTTTTGCTTCTCCAGAACACAGTGCAATCATCTTAAGCAATGTGCAAATAGCTCTTGTTTTAGATATTGTGAAAAGCCTGATCAAATCAATATGACACAGTGAAACAGAGGTTCAGAACTAAAATCAACCAAAAAGAAACAACAGACATCAGGTCTGGGTTAATGAGTCAAAATTGTGGTGCTGAAGTCAAAATAAAATTCCCCTTTAGAAAGACCTAAACACTTTTTACATTATATGTGTAAAACATTAGAAAATAAAAGCCTTACTTGTGCTAGGAAATGTGTACCTCAATGAAAAACAAATTTCAATAATGGCCATTAACTGATATGCTCATAAGACTGCATGATGACATTACAAGGGAGATAAATGGCAACATCTATACTATGTATTATGTTTGCTTTATATAGCTCAATGTGGTGCTGTAGTTGATATACAGTGAGCAGTGTTAATATCACCACAAATTTTCAATATTAATAGACAAATCAGGTCAGACTTCCATGTTCCAAGTTAATCACACATCTATCTTACTAAGCACTGCTTTGTAAAATCAGTGTGAGAAAAAATGTAAAATGTAAAAAATGTAAGCAAACTATACACATATAGCACTTACAAATAACTTGCATGCATTAGAGTTTCAGAAGAGAGAAACCTATAGTCTAAAATGCCTGACCGTCAGTTAAGACAATGTACCAGTAAGGCCAAATAAAAAAAAACACCCCAATAAGAGGCTAACATTGGTTACTAACACTCGGGAACATTTCAAACAGAACATTAGAAATGTTCTTCTTCCTCGCTCCTCAATATGCTTATTTGGGTTCTAATTTCTAAAAACGTTCCTCCCTATATTAGGAACATGGGAGAACAAGTTTCCTCTGGAGTTTACACACAACGCGGCTTTCCGTCTGAATGAGAAGTCAGTGGTGAAGGTACCCATGATGAAAACCAAGGGAAACTTTTTGGTTGCAGCTGATCATGAGCTGGACTGTGATGTCCTGCAGCTGCCGTACGTGGGGAATATCAGCATGCTCATTGTGTTGCCACACAAACTCTCCGGCATGAATAGTCTGGAAAAGAAGCTCACCCCACTGGTCGTGGAAAGATGGCAGCAGATCATGACAAACAGGTGCATACATTACACAATGTTAAAAAAAGTTATGGGGCAGAAGGCACATTTTAGAGAAAAACGCTGCAAACCTGGATCCTATTATGAAATCAGAAAATATAATAAGATCTTTATTTGAATATTGACAGGGGGAAGTGGATCACAACCTAAGCATTTATCTGCAGCACAGAAGCCACTTGGTTTATTTATCTGTTATTAAACAAGCACAATAACATACTTTAAGACTGATAACATATGTCTGCTTTGATAGGGGGCAGACAACAGTCTTTCCTGGTTATATTAATCATGCCGGCTAAGCTTAAGCATTTGAGTTCTAGGAAATCTCCTTTTATTGGGCCAGCATAATCACCAAATAAATTGAGTTACATATGCTTTCAAGACCTCAGAGAACATATATTGAGGATGCTATAAAACAACCTGGCCCTGTGATTTCCAGGGATATTCTTGTCCTTTGGATGAAATATTTAATTTAGCATTTCTGTTTCAGAACAAGAGAGGTTTTTCTACCTCGGTTTAAACTGTACAAAAACTACGACTTGAAGGATGTCCTCAGTACCATGGGAGTCAAGGACCTGTTCACTAATGGAGACTTCTCTGGGATTTCGGATGAGAAAATGAACATTGGACTGGTCAGTAAACTCTCCCTATTTTATGTAACCACACAAATGAGTTACAGGAATGCTATGGAGAGCCTCCAAGAGGAGCTAAAGGCCTTCTTAGAGTAAATGGAAGATTCTCTTATTCCAAATGAATATAAGCACTGTAATATCCATTTAAAATTCTGATTGGCAGAACTATATGCAAGATACTGCATGTCTTAGCAACCAAAGGGTCAAAGAAAGCCTGTGGATGAAATATCGGTTTTAGAAACCAATTCATACTACCCATGACTCAGGGACCACCTTTAAATATAACAAACAAAATCATCCATAAGTCATCTATTAAAGTTAATTCCTGGCATCGATCCTAAATCTTATTATTTTTTAGGCATTGTCAAAGTGGACCTTCTCCTCACTGTATTTAAAGTTTATCCAAACAGTGCGGTTTTGGTAAAGAATAAAATGTCTGATTATATTGCCCTTTGCAGTTTCAGCACCAAAGCACAATCACAGTGAATGAAGAAGGAACCGAAGCTGCAGCAGTCACCACCGCGTACTTCATGCCTCTATCAACACAGACGCGTTTTGTAGCAGACCGGCCCTTCCTCTTCCTCATCTACGAGCATCGCACCAACTGCCTGATTTTTATGGGAAGAGTTGCCAACCCCACAAAGCTGTAAATTATCCAATTCCAATTGGAAAGTGATAACTTGTTTAGCATTTTTAATCCAAACACATTATGGTAATGTGCATACCAGGTATGATGCAACATGAATCTGTTAATATTGTTCTGAGAAAAAACCCACCGGTAAACAGCCAGGGACCACCGCCAACACGGAAGAAATGCAGTATATGGGGTTTATGTACTAAGTAGGGTGTTGTAGAAGAGCTACGGCAAGATGAAACATATTAACTATGTGTTATGAAAAGCCAGGCCTGCCAACTTTCTCCTTCATCAGTGATGAGTTGACCCTACACATTGCTCATTTATGGCGGGGAGGAAAAAAACTCAGCAAATCTTATTAGTATGTACTTCCTGCATACGGAAAACTTACTGAGGCTGGCTATCCATAATGCATAGATCTGTCTGTGAGATTAAATCTTTCAATCATTGCAACTCACAGTTTGGTAAATAAACCCCCATCAACCTGTAATGAAAGGTCCTAATTATATAGCCCATTCCAAACACCAATTCAATCTTCCACATCAAAAGAACAAACATTCAGATTTTTATTACTCAGGAACAAAATACATTTATCAACCTACTGTAGCTGGCTGGAAAATATTTTAATAAATCTTTCTGTAATATGTAGTATGTTGCAATATGTCTGTTTTACAATAAAAGTCTACATACATGGCATGTTGGATTTTGTTCCCCACTTAAAACACTTTATGAGGTATGATGCAACTTAAAGTGGATCTGTCACTTTCTGACATCTTGCAGTTCAGTACACTACAATAAGAAACGTAATATTTATAGATTAGGAAGAAGAACATATATATGTTCCTGCGTAAATTGTTGGCTCTATATAAAGATAATAATAATATTAATTATTAATTTTAAAACCGAGAGAGCAGCCAATTAACTTAATGTCCCCCTCTGGAGGAAGTTGATTGGTAATAGCTTTTGTAATGGTGGGGGGACTTTAAGACAGAAAATGATGCCACCCTTTGCCACAAATCTTAGATTCCATTGAAGTCAAATGCTTTTAAATCATTGGCAGGGTATAAAATGGAGGATTCAAGGGCTGACAAGTCTAAAAGAAAAGTGAGGAAGTTTGGCAGCACATGAGCCTCTGGTTTACACAAGGTTGATAAATATTTGCACTTGTTCAGTAATAATATAACTATTAACTTCTGCAGAAGATAATGTGTAGGCACTACAGCTTGGATCTGTTCTAAAAGTTACTCGGGTGCAGATTCCATATTCACATTTTCATAACTTTCTTATAGCATTAATATGAGAAGCATAAAAGAGAAAAAATACATCAACATTTGTATTCTAAATCCAGTAAATGTACACAAAAGGTCACTTATATATTACTTAATAATGGATTTTTATTAATTTATATCTTTTTTTTTTGTTTCTTTTATTCAAAATTATGTGGAGCGGTGGCATTATTGTTCCCCAATTATTTATAAACCACCACTAAGGAAGCCCCTGGTAGCTATAGTAGGATGAATATTAAAGTCATTACTGCAATGCAAGAAACAATTCTACTAAGGTGAAACAGTCGATACTTTAGAACACTAATTGTTACACTGTTACATGGTAAATGTCATCAGACATTTTAAAAGGCCACAGATCGATATTCGATATCTGTGGGGCATGTAGTCAAAATAATAAACAAATACAGCACCAGGTATAGCTATTGCTGTAAAGAGTAAACACTTGAGGGGTGCCATACACTCCATAGTGATAGGGTAGTCCCATCAGTGTTCAAACCTTTGGGCCCTCTCTCAACAGAACGCATCCTTTGCACATGTGATTGCATGATACGTGGGTGGGCAGTAACATGACAAACTTTGTAATCCATACAGAACAAGCCATGGCATTAAAACACACTAATAAAATGTGACTAGAGCAGCATCATGATTAACCCCATGGGTGGGTGTCCCTATTAGGGGGGCACTAGAATATGTGTTTGCAACGGCAAAATACCATGATCTAGTCAAGAATCAGCAAGGAAAAAAAAATACAAGTAAATGAAAGTAAAGCGGTCAACGCAGCCCACACGACACTGACACACAAACATAGGATTTATCGATACTCACCACGGCAATTACAGGAATCAGGACTCCCAAGTTCCCCGCACTGCTGGAGGCCTGGCAAAAAGTCATTATATCAAAAGGTTAGGTAGGAGGACAACATCAACATTCCATTATTAGAACACTTCACATGAAAACATCTCCTCCGTATGCCAGCTGCAAGTTCAGATAATAACAAGGTTTACACTTTATGCTAATCCACCCAAATTGAATCCTACAAATTGTGGATAGACTGCCAGCCTCACAATGCCTGCTTTAGACTCCAGTTATTTCTCCACCAGCAAGATCAGCAGTGCTTTCATCGAGTAGATTTCCAATGGAAAATGGAAAAGTATAATAAATGCCTGGTCCATTAACAAAGATAGAACGCAAACTGTGTAAGGCAGAGAACAGAATAAGACACCACACACATTAATGAAAGTAAAAGTTTTAAGAGACCATTCAGTTGACCTAGATGTCCCTACAAGTGGACAGGGGACCCGGAGTGGCACATTGGATAAGTACCTGATACGGTCTCCCATGTACCTTTTTTACTACTAATGCAGGTAAATCAAACCTTGGACATATGCTGCAAAAGTGTCAGCACACACTGTGTGTATACAACAAGCAGGGGTTGTCCATTTTAAACAAAAAGATGTGAACATGTATTGTAAGATTAGGAAAGTTGGTAGATGCCCTCAAAGTAATGTTGCTTATGGCCCTTATAAGTATATAGTTGTCCCTCTTTGAGTTTATTACAAGTTTAACAAATAATAATTAACTTCCATTTTATTTATTTTCAATGGCTACTGGGCAGGAGAATTGTCACAGTTCACATAGTATCTGTTTTTAGCAGGGCAAAGCCCTGTCGGTGCTAAGTACAACAGATAGACAAACAGGACCTTGGCCAATGTACATCATGATCCAGTGAAGAGTTGAGGCATTCTACAACCACAGGACTTTGGTCTGTTTCACTGAATTGTAGGTGGAAACCTTGACAAAGTTGCCACATTAAAAGTAAAAAAACAGTCGAACAAATTTAAAAAATAACACGAATGTAGGGATCTGTTAACCATTTCACATATCTAACACTACTATGCGGTCACACTAGGGCCCAAAAAGCCATAATCTATTGAATGCAGCATCCATTAAAACCTGTCACAGGCAAACCTATACAACTCTTATGTTGAGTCGGTATCGTTGACTTCTTAAAAGGTTTATCCACTGAGCCAGGCCAAATATCTATCGTAACTAATTTCAGCTTAGGGACTTGTAACATGGTATATCCACACAAATTACACATTTTCTTCAGGACAAGTATGATCTCTTTTAAATATATACAAAAAACATAATTATTAGTGACAAATCTAGAATTTCTCATACACAGTAGGTGGCACAGCTGAACAATGACCCAATTTATGCTCGTCAACATGCCCTGATTACAGTCATATCCCACATACATATTTTTGTATGTCCAAGAGGGTCACATGCATACTTTACATATCACCCTAAATCAGGGCTTGACAAATTTGTTGTGAAACTAGGCGCCAGCTAAAAAAGTTAGGAGCCAGGATTTTTTTTAAACTAACAGTTGGTCAGGAGTGATCTGATCATCATCAGCCCACTTACTAAACTCACAGCATTTGACCTGGAAGCACCCTGGACTTCCAGGTCAGTGCTGGTTTTTTTTTTTTATTATTATTTTTTTTTTTTTTTTTTTAACTCTTTCAATGCTGATGTTTCATTGGAGCACAGCATTGACTGATATTTAGTCCCCACAAGCTTTTGGGGACAAATGTTAACCCCTGCAATGCCACGAATGTGTCATACACATTTGTGGCATTGAAGGGGTTAACGCTGCACTGTCGCTCTCATGGAGCGATCAGGCAGCAGGGGAGGGTTGGGGCTGGTCTCCACACTCATGTGGAGACCGAAGAACCCTCTCCCCTGTCCCTGAAGCTGCATCTGGCAGCTGGGACGCAATTGCTAGTCTATAGACCAGCCATTGCAGGGGGAGTCTCTTTGATGACTGCTGTAGGCTTCCATGCCTACAGGAGTAATCAAAGGGCTTTTGGGGGGTCGTTTTTGCTGTTGCTGGTCTGCCTGGGCAGACGACCAGCAGCAGAGCCCCTTACAAAACGGGAATTAACCCCTAAATGCCCCCTTCCCTGAAGCTGCCTGTGGCAGCTGAAAACACGATTGATGGTTTTCCTGCAACCGCGTTTTCAGCCTACAGGATCACTCCGTAGGAGTGATCTCAGGCTTGGGGGCGGGCTCGAAGTGGCTGTGCTGTCTGCCCAGACTCCTTTTTTTACTTGTAGTCATACAGTTAAAGTATTTTTGGGCACTTTTTTTTCTTTTACTATTTTCATTCTTTTTTGGCACTATTCCAGTGCAGTATGGATTGAGATCCTTTTTGGGATATCTCTTATACATTTTGAATGCCAATGATATCATGGTGACATCACTAGGCTCCCCATAAATTTACATACTGCCACATCCTAAGGGGCGCAAAGGTGTTAATTTACTTGCAAGGCTATTCTCTAATAGTCAATGTAAGCTCCACAAAGTTTTAGATAAAGTTATGGTTGTAATTGTTTGGGCTGTATCTTGTAGCCTGGTTCTATATTACTGTTGCATTTAGGATTACATTTGGTAATGAATTTTAGTGTTAGATTCTGTATTTGCAATTAGGGTTAGATATTGCTGGGTTTTGAATTATATTTGGTGATTAAGATTATGGAATTTTTCCATGGGTTTACGTTTGTAAATTGGACAAATTAATGGAAATTAAATCTGGAGATCTGGGGAAGTTACAACCAATATTAACCTATTTGTCTGGAGGAGATGCGCCAAGCATGTGGTGAGAAGCAATGTTTTTGGAAGGATTGGGGTAAGGAGACTTGCATATTATCTCCAGAACACCTTTGGGGATGGACATTGAAGCCAATGAGTGTATTTACTCTGAAAGTAGTAACTTTGTCAGGCCCATGTGTCTCGGAAACTTCTTGTAGGCTCTGCAAGGTAAAGACCTCCATTTTCTTATGGGATCCTATCTATGCTCTGTATTGCACGCTACATATTAAAGTTTGAAGATCTTCAAGCCAGAAGACTTATATTCTAAATATTGCATCCTACTTCCCCTGGTAGCAACAGCAGTTTTATTGCACTTCTGCTTGTTGCTGGTGAAAAAATAAAATGAAAATACAAATTATTCCTGATTTTTTGTCATCGTACAGGACAGACATCGATGTGCAGGCATATATGTTAACTGAACTGTATTTACCAGCTATATCATTACACATAACTAGACAATTCTAAACTCTCTGACCCTGAAACTCTTCAAAGATTAACCCTGTAATAGCCCATCTATTGTAGTGACTCACTTATGGTGGCAACCAAAATGGTTTTAATAATGGTACTAATGAAAACCATGACTTGTCTGGAGCTAAAGATATTCTGAGCTAAGTCTCCAGTATTCAAGCAAGGATCTCAGCTGCGATATACTAACGAGAAAAGCACCAACTGAGACGCTCAGTTAAGACATCATTCACCCCATGAATTAGGTTGAAACCTGGGGGCTCAAAGTTAAACCCTTACACTTCCCCGATATGAACATAAACAGTCCAAATTGTATTTATCACTTATACTTATATGTCACAGTTAAAATCTGTAACTGTGTGGAAATTGATTGTAAATTAATTTGGGCAGGTCCTTCCTTAGTTTTTGTTAGTGTAAGTAGAAAATGTTAAAGGCCCACTACTTATGTCTATTGTACAGCGTTGGTGCTATATAAATTAATAATCTGCCATACGTATAACATTGATCAAAGGAATTTTGAGATTAGTGAAAAGTGAGGAAGAGGTATAAATAATTGTTTTTCAGAATTCAGCTACTGGGTAAGCGGACGTAGTTCGAACCAAACCAAAACAAAGCACTGGGTTTAATTTTAATTAGAAAGGCTAATTCTCAATATCCTACCCACCATCTTTTATATAACCTTGAATATGCCCGACATTGAAAAATATTTATGGATGTTCATGCACAGGGGTGTTTAATGCTACAGTTTTCAACAAACTACAACAAAAAATAAGAATGTAGGCATGACAAATAGCAGTCCACAGCTAAAAAGTTAAACCCAAAGGTAAAAGGTTTATTGCTGGAGTCTATAGCTAACACCTCAAGAGAACAGCAAACGACAAACACGTTTCGCACTAATGCAGCGCTAACTCGTAGGCAGTGCCACAGAGCAGCTTTTAACAAAATTGCATTAGTGTCCCAATAGTAAGGATTCCCGGACATGCACATGCTGCTCACCTTCAGTGCTGGGCCCTTTTCACTGGCTCTCTCACTGGCTCTCTTCCCCTCCAACCCCAGCTGCACAAACAGCTCCAGCAAGTTCATCAGCAGCTCGTCCACCAGCTGTTCTCCCTGGATGTTGGCAGCAATGTTGGCCAGGGCGTTTATGACGGCCAGGGAACAGTGCCTGTTGTGATAGGTAATGATATGTTGAAGCACTGGACACCGACTCAGAATCGACAAGCCCCAATAGATGATACTGTGGATGGTTTGAAAACAGTAATGAAGCAGCAGCTTGGCCTTACCTGTATCCATGATCCTTATAATCCTTGGTAGCAGAGTATACCACAGAGCTGGCCTTCACGCTGATCTGCTGAAACAGGTTCCACACCTCCTGGTAGATGTATTGCTAGGAACGATACATTACTAATTACTGACTGGCAGAGAGGTGGACAAAGCTTACTTCTCTAACTACTAGAAGAACAATGAATTACAGTAATACGAAGTTGGAGTTTTGTGTGTGACTTATTGTTATTGTGTGTGACTTAAAATTATTTCATTGATAGTAACAGAGCTACGGAACCTGCTAGGGCTATATAAATAAACGTAATGGAATATCAGTACAGCTACAAAATCATTATTAATACTGCACTGATAATACCAACCAACAGTTTGGCTTTTGGAGTGATGCAAAATAATTGGCCTCATGTTACTATCCTGTCTTGAAGAAGGTGCATACATTACTGGGATAATTTCCAGTGTCAAATATTGATAATTGGTTATGTTACTGATAAGGCACTACTACAATCTCAGAATATGCAAATTTCGAACCTACGCGGTCAATGCTTACAGTGATTTCTGTGTTTCAGTCTAGAACTCAATAGCAACCCCATTTCTTACATTGCCAGTGATGACCATGCATCCAAGCTGGTCTATAATGAGGACATCCAGCTGAGATGGGGGCTGGCAGAACTTCTGCTGCAGAATCTGAAGGATTGGCTCCATCACCTTGGGTGTATCCCTCAAAGCCACAGCAATGTGCCCCAGGGCACGAATTGTGTGGTCGGGGATCAAGTGGGCATCCCTTAAAAGAAAAGGTTCACATCAAACATAAGTCCTATTTGGGGGGTGGGGAGTATGACCATGCTACCAGTACCTCTTAATGAATACAAATGCTTCATAATATATATATATATATATATATATATATATATATATATATATATATAGGTTAAGTTACCACAACTCAATATACTTAAGAACGTTAGAGGGTAGTTAAAATAGCTAACGATAGCTACTCATCTTGAAGAATTGTAGTTTCCCATCCCACTGCTAAAAGTGCAACTGATGCAGAAAACGATGGCATACTTTTCATTTTCCTGTGATATGTACAGGCGGTTGGACAAGCTGGCAAGGAAGGCTTCCACGATAACTGGATCTATTGTCAGGCCAGCTTTTAAACATCTGCAACAAGAAGCAAATTGTATCAACACACGTAATCTAATGGCCTTAATAGACGTTAAGACGATTGAGTCACATGGTCGTTGTAATAGGACTGTCTGGCTGTTTGGTTACGTAGGAAAAAACATTTAAAAACACCAAACATGAGCCGTTTAAGCCTTGTGTGTCTGAGTTTCTAAACATATATACAGAAGTCTAAAACCTTAGGTTTCAAATGAAGCAGTAACAGGACAACATTTAATGGAACTATTACAGTGCATGTTAGATTACTTCTAGCTTAGGCTACAGTAGCTAAATCCCATTATACATATTGTATAATGGCACATGATGTTATGTCCTGGCATTCAGCTGTAAGGACAGCTGTGAAGACTGGGTTGGGAGCACTGCCCTGTGTCAAGCCTAAGACAGCACTAAAATTGAATATGTCACAGATGATACCTGCAGATGTTTTCTATGGCAATGTCCCGAAGCTGCTCATACATGGAGGTCTGACTCTTCCTGCCAGATATGACATTCATGGTGGATTCGGAGTGCTCGTTGGTTACACTGATCTTGATGTCGTTGGCACCTGGTAATAGGAGAAAACATTCAATGTTACAAAATAATTACAAAGGAGGAGTCAGCCACAACTTACTTCCATGGTACCCTATTTGAAAACACATAATGAAACTGGGTTGTCTGGACGGTGTACCTGTCTGGTACTGGCTGTGGTATTTATAAAGTTTCACCAGCACTGGAGATGGAATCACAAGAAAATCCCGAAGAGATGGTGTCACTGAGTGTACCACCACCGGAAATCGTTCACACAGCCGCCCCAGTCCCTGAGGGCACACAAAAAAAAGTAATACAAATTATTATTATTATATATACATATATATATACATACTTAATCTTATTACACACATTTTAAATTGTTTTCAAAAACGTCGCTGTTGCATGAATATGCAAAATATGGAATAAGTACCGATGGTCAGTTATAACACTGGATGCATGTTTGCCATCCTCTGTTCGTGGGTGCAATAGTATATCACAAATACAAAATTAACAATATTTTCTACTACATTATTTAAACAAACCCAAGTAAAACAACAAGGCACCTGCAAGCAGCATATCAGAAGGGGCATATGAGCTATGATGACTTTGCTGGAGGTCTTGGACTGCAGTTTCTCTGACAGTTTGATGCACAAGTTCTCTGCACCTTTGTTTAAAAAATAAATATAACAAGGTTTCAATCTCATCAGACTAACTATTTTGCAAACAATGCAAGTGAAGCATATTATCGCCCAAAGCCTGAGCAAGAAACAACTAAAATAACGTACCTTGTTCATCTTTAACTGCCCATACCATAAGGTCCACGCAGGCTGCATTTGCTTGACACCTTAGCTTTAAAGGGCTGAGCTCATTGTGTAATCTGTCCACATCGTGCAGTATTTTCTGCAGCTCAGACTGGCTGCTGTTGAACTGTTCGAGCACAAAGTCATGGATTTCCTTCACAAATGATGTCTGGAGGTCTAAACAGATGAGCCATTGTTAAAACTGTGGTAACGCTTCACTCTGACAGGTATGAACGATGTGTGGAGTAAGACAAAGAGAGGAAAAAAAAGAACTGCAAAAGAAGGAAGAACACAACGTGTGGAACATAGAAACCGAACAATCTTGAAATTAAAATAAAGGTTCAAGGAACAGAAGGTACATGGCTGCAATTGACTACACATTTCAAGCAAGTGATTAAGGAACAAGTTCATGGCACACAGAGGAGAAAAACGTCGCCCATAAAGCATGTTTGGGATCGAGAAGCCTAATTTTATTGCATTCTGTTTATACAATCACTGCTTTCACTGGACAAGATTTGATTAACTCAAGAAGAATAAGTTACTTACCTTTCATGTGATACAGCGTGTCTCTGAGCATTTTGAACATTGCCACATAAAGTGGATCACTAAAGGTCTTGTAGTAAAGGTCTGCACTGGGATTTGCCTTAAAACATGCATAAAAGAAATTATTTATTTTCAGGCTGCAAGATAACGAGAATACATTAATCAATTATAGGCTAACTACCACTTTACCAGGATGTTCTTAAGGATGTATATATCCCTGAAGGAAATCTAATAACATAATGCATTTTGGTGGTGTGGCTCAACATGGACAGACTGGTAAAATTACTTACTTTCAGAAAACGTCTTCCACTTTTAAAAAGCTAAATCCATATTGCGTGTACAACAACTGTAAAAGGTAGGAGCTAAATAAACTACTTCATGTGGCTGCTCAACATTCAATATGAACGCTTGAATCCAGAGTAACTCTACTAAAAGGATATCTATTTTATGCCGACTTTACATGCCAGATCCAAAGAAGGCAGAACAGTCATTGACAATTGACATTGTCCAGTTTTCCTTTTATAGCAGACGATGTCAAAGCACAAGACAAATGGAGTGATTCTATCTAAGAAATAAGAACAAAATACCTCTATGACTTCAGTGATCAGGGCATCCAGTGAATTCAGAAATGGATCTGCCACAATCTGCTTCACCTGAAAAAAAGCACATAACCTTTCATACAATATTTGATGATCTAGTCACGTAATTTTAGTACAAGTATTTCATTTGTGTGAAACACCAACAACATTTGCAGTTTCTCCATATGCATGAATTGGACTGGAGCATATTGTTCTCTATTACCTTTGGTTATATTTTCTTGAATTTCATCCAAATAATTCATTAATTTAATTATTTAAATTAATTATCATACGTCAACCCACCCAACCATTCTTGCAGGAGAAACACGCAGAGTGCATTGCTCATAATGCATAGGTTACGATGTAGGATTAAATGTTTTAGCACCACAAAATTCAGCTTCTAATCATTCATGCACATTCCACACAACTGCCAAATGCCAATATACGCCATTAAAATCCAAAATTTCTAACCTTACTATAACATCTGTACCGCTTCAAGTTATAATCCAATACTACCCATAAAATTATACTTCCTGTGAAACTGCAAAACATTATTATCCTCTCTTGGAAATGTTTGCGTGGATTCCCTTTGACTAGCAAATGAGCGTGGTTGGCCATCATGTGTTAGCTCTCTGCAAATATTGACCTGCAAGTCTAGAAGCAAAAGGGCTCCAATGCCAAGGACAACATAACATCTTATAGAAATCACAAAGAAAGTCTTAAAGTATCTACTGTACCATGCAAAGCAGCTGACGCAGTACGTCCTGCGGGATATCCAACTCCTTGATGCTAATGCCAGTGAACAGAGGAGAGACTGAGAAGCTGGAGCTGATGGTGGTGAGATAATAGTCAGGATCCACTGCACTCCCATCGGGTAGGTAGGAGCCTGGTTGAGAAGAAGAGACAATATAAAAGAATGTTGGAAAGTTGCACGAAAATGGCTCAATAGAACATCTTCAATATTTTTTTTGTGATTTTAAACTAATCGGGAAATAGAAAATAAAAGTCAGTAGACCAACAAAAAAGTATCAAACATTTTTTTTTTTTAAACAGTCCTACAGTGTAAACAATTCAGGAAAGAGAGAGGTGATTAGTTCTTTTTAGTTCCTGGGAAAGCAAATGTTATAAACAAAAACATATTCTTTATATCCATGAACAAAGCTACAAAAGATATCCCCGGGTCTGTGAAAGGACTACCCATGGAGAAGTATCTCCGGCTCATATTTTACATGTTCCCTAGGTCTGGATTAATGTGATGAAAATTAAATTATACAGTCACATAGCCACAGTACCTTCAAAATACTGGATGTTGGATCCCGCAGGAGAACCAGGGGGTGGGACAATACGGTCCGGGCTAACCTGCAAAACACAAGGTTCATGTGAGGACTCAGTGACAAGACGCACAAAACATATATACAGCAACAGCACAGTAGGTTACTTGGTCTGGACCAGCCTTTTTTGTTCATTTTTTTACCATAATCATCTATGGATTTTGGTTTTCAATCAGCGTAATTATTTTGGAGAAAATTAGTTAAAAGTTCACTGCAGTGAAGTTGAGGTTAGTGTCTAGATATTGCTGGCCCTGCCACTGTTAATCAATTTTCTCCCCCTGTAGGTTTCCCTCTTCTCCTCAACCCTCCTTACAAAGTTTGCCTGTAATCAATAACTTGTTTGCTGTTCCCATGATGAAGGTGAGGGTTATAAAACATATATTGCTTATTTCAACTTGTAAACAGCATTACATGGGGTGGTAAAGTACAGGTGTGTGTACCTGGGATCCACTGGACACACTGCTGGTCTTTCTTTTCAGCGAGTCACCTTGACACACATTCAGCAGGGAATTTGGTAGGATGGATCGGAAATCATTGAAGGAACGTCTGCGAACCCCTTCCAGTTCATCTGGAGCTTTCAAAGACTTGGGAGAGACTTTCGGGAACAGCTTGGACAAAAGAGATTCTTCGGTGTTGCTGTAACGTCCGAATGCCCGGGAAATGCCAATTAGACATGGCACTGCGTACTTACAGAGGTATTCTACAATACAACACAAGGCAGATTTACTAAACTGTGTTGCTACATGTAGGATTGCCATTCTTGCCCAAGTAAAGGTAAAAAAATATATATATTTAAATATTGACAGTGATTATCCTGAACAAAAACATGTATTCAACTAGTTTACCTTTATCATGGGATTGTGGTGACTGGCACATTCCCAGTAAACATTGCATGACATCCAGAACAGTCTCTAAGATCTACAAAACAAAAAACATATTCAAGCTTTATGTACCAGACGTATATTTTCACGACAAATTACAGAAAACCAGCGGGAGCTGGACAACTACCAGTAAAGCACCAACGTAAAACGTTCTCTACTGAAATGATGTATGTTATACATGATGATTTTATTAAATTAAGACCACTTAAATATTTCTACATTTCATCAAAATCAAATGTTATCGATCAAGTAGCCCTGCTGTGGAACTGCGATAGGAGAAGGGTAAGGAAAGAGGGGAGACATGAGGTGCATTTAATTCCATAAATGGTTGGAGACCAGAGCCTTGTTGTACTAGCCATGAATCCCACACTAGGTGGATTATCTGACGTTCAATGTATGTGCTTTTATTTTTCCTGATTGCAGTATCCACCACAATGTGGCTTAAACACCAAAAAGTCATTTTCCTTTCTCAGCCAAAATATTAGGAATTGAGTTGCAATCAGTGATTGGATGTAGACATTTAACAAAATGATGCAAAATTTTGCAAAGGCAAATGTCAATTCAAGAAAACCCATTTACCTGACTCCTGAATGACAGATCCCTGTGAGCAACATCTGAGAGTAAAGTCACAAGACAGAAGCTGAAGATCTCTGCCACTGGAAGCGTCCCTGTTGCCAAAAAATATATTTATGGCTATTTATGGCACATAAAAATGAAATCTCTTTAAGATCTGGATCCTAGTTTTATGTGACTGAAAGCAAGTGATAATAATGTATCTTGCAGATCACCGTACAATGTAATGTGTGATCCTGAGAACAGGGAAAGGACTAGCAGTAAGACTCGGTGAAGATATAGCATTTTATAGGTACTATTAATAAATGTGGTATATTGGTGTACTGTTTGATTAAGGACAGGGTTTTATTGAAGGTCATCAATAATTCGATCCTATTTTCTGCATAGAGGGCCTGCATATGACAATGAAGAAGAAAGTTCTACCTTTGCCCTTCCGTGCATTGCTTTCTTCTATCCACAGAACTTTGGGAAGTCCCTTTACCAGCTTCAGGAGATAGGGAACCACAGTGTCTTTGTGCTAAAAATCAGGATATAAATCAAGATGTTTAATTCCAAAACCAGATGGGAGAAATAACTAGAAATGCCTTTTCCTACTGGAAAAAAAAGTTGTTTTTTTTTTCAGTCAAACGCGAAAGACGTTCTTTGTGTCAATACTGAATGCATGGAAGAAAAGGGGATATATGTGCGATGTCTCACACTGCATAACCCATTATGCAAACATTGGATCACTAATTGTTGTCAAGTGTTTATTAAATTATATTAAACCTGTGCTTGCTGTATACCTGAAGATCTGACTCCACCAGAAATATACCCAAAGCAATGAGTGCATCTCTGCGCCGCTCATCCAGCTGGAATACTCCATGGAAATCCACAGGGCACATACACAGTAGTTTCTGCACCTACATATAGGGAGAATGCGGCATTTAAGATGAATACAAAACAGACTTGTCTAGGGCTGCAACTAATGATTATTTTCGATTAATCAATTGTGAAATACAAAACAAATGTACATTTTTTGTTTATTTAAAATTACTGGATGTTAAAAACAAATAGGAGAATAAAAAAACTGAGAAAAATGCATTTCATGTTTTTATTTCCCAACCTGCCCCCCAGTTATGCACATCTGAGCCCAGGCTTGCCACATTGCCTCCCAGATATTCCTTATACCCCTAGATATGCCTTATAACCCCTATATGCCTTATACCGCCCTGATATACCCCTGTGCCCCCTGATATGCCTTATACCACCTGATATGCCACTCCACCCTCCCCAGATATGCCTTATACCCACAGAATTACCCCTCTGCCAACCCATATGCCATATACCCCTCTGCACCCCCAGATAAGCCTTATATCCCCTATATGCCATAGTGTCCTCTGATATGCCTTATACCCCGGATATGCCTTATACCCCCCTGATATTATTATCTTTTATTTATACAGCGCCAACAGTTTACGCAGCGCTTAATACAATACATATATACAAGGGGTATGACAAGACAAGAATTGACAGATTAAGATAAACCGATACAGTCGGTGGAGAGAGCCCTGCTCGCAAGCTTACAATCTAGAGGGAATGGGGTGACAAACATAAGGCATAGAGAAAGGGTGAGAGGTAGTGTGGTGGTTGTATCAATGACAGGGAAGTTCTAGCAGCTAAGATGGTGCGGCTTCTCTGAAGAAGTAGGTTTTGAAATGTTTCTTGAATGTTGGGAGGGTGAATGCCAAAGGTTTGTTGGAAGTAGATTCCAGAGATATGGGGCAGCTCGAGTGAAATCTTGTAGACGGGAAAAGGAAGAGGTGATAAGTGAGGAGAGCCTTAGCCCATGGGAAGAACGTAGGGATCGAGTGTTTGCTTATGAGGGCAGAAATGTATGGAGTAGCATTGTTATGAAGGGCCTTATATGTTAGTACCAGGATTTTAAATGTAATTCTAAAGGTAATTGGGAGCCAGTGGAGGGTTTCACAGAGTGGGGAAGCAGAAGGGGAGCGACGTGCAAGGAAGATAAGCCTAGCAGCAGCATTTAGGACAGACAGTGGAATGCCAATCAGAAGAGTGTTGCAGTAGTCAAGACGGGAAATGATAAGTGAACGAACCAGAGTTTTTGTGGATTCTTGGGTGAGGAATAGGCGGATACGAAAGATGTTTTTTTGGTGCAAGTGGCAGGATCTGGCGAGGGACTGAATGTGAGGGATGAAGGAGAGGTTTGAGGCATCGGGCCTGGTTAGTAGGAGAGATAGTTGTGTTGTTAATGGTGATAGAGAATTCAGGTAGTGGAGTGGCGATGGAGGGAGGGAAGATAATGAGTTCAGTTTTAGAAAGATTATGTTTCAGGCAGCGTTGTGACATCCATGAGGAAATAGCAGACAAGCAATTGGTAAAACGGGACACGAGAGATGGAGAGAGATCAGGAGAAGACTGGTAGGTTTGGGTATCATCTGCATATAGATGATACTGGAGGCCAAATGAGTTGATTATATGCCACTGTGCCCTCTGAAATGCCTTATACCCCCAGATATGCCACTCTGCCCCCCAGATATAGCAGAAGGCCCCCCAGATATGCCACTGTGCACTCCAAATATGCCTTATACCACCTATATGCCACTGTGCCCCCAATATCCCACTCTGCCCCCCAGATATGCCACTCTGAAAAGTTCTTATCTGATGTATAACGGGTAGTCGAAGCTTGATACTTGGCCTGTTTGCTCAGCTCATGTGGGATTCTGTATTCTGCTGCAATGACATTTTAATTCCACTATGGGACAAAATGTTTTTGCACTTTATGAGATTGTGGATACTGCGCCTTTGGTTTTATTTATATTTTAGATAATAAAGAGGATTTTCTACTTATGATTGATTGGCAGAAGGACCAGATGTCAAAGTTGCAAGTTTAAAAATTTGCTCTTCCCAAATGTGGCCTTTAACTCTAAAAACAACCTGACAAACCCATGCATGGGCAGTATTAACTGTACTCAGGAGATGTTGCCGAACACATAATGGGTTGTTGTTTTACAGCGACGTATACCGGGAGCTGTACATCCATACCTGAAGTACAACTTGCGTGAAGAAAAAAAAAAACACGACAATGGCTGGCGGCAGAATCTCACGAATGGAAAAGGTTCAAATAGCAGCATCTAGTGTTTTTTTTAAAAAAATATTTTTTAAAAATTAGCCAGCTTCAAATATGTCCAAAATAGCACATGGGGGCAGAATGGCCAGATCTGGGGAAAAAATGGTTTCAACATAGCAATATGGTACTTGTACTTACCATATTACTTGCAAAAAAACAAACATAGAAAAATTTGGTATTTCTAAACTAGACAAACTATAGAATCTATTTAGCAGGTTTTTTCATTAGATTTTGTAGATGAGTAAAATATTTTTCCAATAAGTCCGAAAAAGTGCTTTTTACTCTTTTTTTTCCTTTTAGGAAATTAGATGACAAGATCAAAAAAAAATGTGTGGGTACACTAAATGGGAGGGGAGAAAATTACAGATTAACACGAGCACCTCCAAAGTGTCAAAACATCCTTGGTCAAAAAGGGTACCGAAAAAAAAAATAAACAGTCTGGTCCTTAAGGGGTTAATTGTCTTTTATTAAGTGTGAACTTCTTCTCATGTCCAAGCATCTTTAACATTGTCATCTATTAACAAGCTACAAGTATTTCTGTGAAGCATGAGCAATGTCAAAGAAGCCCTTACTTCTTGATACTGCAGAAAGTCTCTTTGGAACAAACCACTTTGTGTAAGGAGAGGGGGTTGAGTCATGTGGAATAAAACACTGTAATTTGTGAAAGAGGCAGCTGTATATTGGCTCTGAGGATATTCGGAACCAGGGCAGAACACCCATATGGCCCTTGCACTGTGGTAAAGCCTGCCCTGACTGTGATGTCAAATACTGCTGTGTTCAGATTATGAACAGTAGCAGTACTGAGCATAACATTTACCTGTCCACTACAGGGAGTGAAATTGCGCTTTCAATTGGATTTGAAAAGACAAAATAGGCAGAGATTAAAAGGCTTTCATTTGTGTGCATGCAATACCCTGCACATAGGTGCGAGTCTCATCACCTGACCACTTTTGACTGACACCTGACAGGTACACATTTCAGCCATCATGGAGTGCACTTGCTTTGGCACTCCTAGCCCTCACACAAGAAGCAAAATGACATTCACGCTGTATGTACTTGGCTGGGCGCTCTTGTGCGGCAGATCTGTACTTTCTGCCTATGGGTTCCAGCCACGCCAGTCTGACAGCTGTAAGACCTACAAGGTGATCGGCCCGGTACTTGCTGGGATAGGGCTGGTATGTTTAGTGATGGCAGAGTTTACTGCCATACTAGAGAGAAGAAGGAGGGAATTGGCAGGAGACCCGTCGGATCCAGATAGACGCTTCATCTGCAGGAAAAGCCGTCAGTTTGCGTAGTTCGTAATACTTGGGATCCAAGTGGCTTGCGGGGTACTACTTAGTATCCCAGGACTTGTGCTACCAGCCTGCAAGCCAGTATCCAACACAGACAAAACCCCTAAAGTCTGTGGAGCTTGCGTACTGCAGATAACGGCACTCATCAGCTTGTGTTTCTACATGGCTGTCTGTTTGAGAAAAAACATCTGGCCGGTGACTCCGAGGACCCAGAAGCCTCCAGAAATCAGCCAGTTGGTGTAACCGTGGGTGACGAACTCCTCATGTTCCCACCACCACTACCTCCATACTTTGCAGGAGGACACGATAGGTCAATGAGCGAGGACCCTCCTTTCGACTATAGCATCTCTTTTTCAGACCATTCTCTGTAAACCCTAGAGATGATTGTGCGTGAAAATCCCAGTAGATCCTGCCAATGGCCACCAGATTTTTATATTATGTGATATGTAAGAAAAACCATGACCTGCCCCACACAGGTATAAAAGCCGTATAGATAAGCAGGAATAGGACTGTTTACCTTAATTTGTTAGCCTATCTACAGTATTCATCAGCGAGTCTCTCTTTTTAAGAGTAACAATATAAAGCAGTATTTCCATTTTGTAGACTGAAGGAACGCAGAATATATACCTACGCCACATCGTGTATACAAAGTTATCATGGATTTCACAATGTAAATAAACACCGATTACAAGCATGAGCGCTATGACACTTTATTAGATTTACTTTAACGACTCCGCAAAAGGATCTTGTTGCTGTTTGCATTCTAGGAATAAGATACGAGGATGTTTACCTCAGGAGCTGTGGCTACTAAAATGTTATAGCAGTTTATCCTATATATTCATCTTTGCGAATGGATGCTTTCCTGGCTTTAGAAACAGTTGTCTAAATAGTTTAAAAAAAGAAATCACAATTTACAAAATCTTGAAAATATTTACCCTTCTAGAGCGGTCTGAAATCTTACCTTTTTTATTACTGAGTGTCACAGATCCTCAAGATTTGACATTTGGTTTGCATACATAAAGCCCCAGCAAAGGTAGGGAAATACTCAGATTTGCTTAATAAACAAAAGAGTGCTCAGATTGAATTACATTTGCTTAGGAACATCCCCAAAGGTACTACACGCTATACACCAATCCAAAATGAAGTACACCAGGGATCAAAGGGTGAGAGCTCAGAAGTACGAGAAAATGACCCCCTACAGGGTAAATAGGAGAGGCAAAGTTAGGGGTCACAATAAAAAATATGAGGAGAAAGAGAAGACCTTTGCAATTTACAAGGCCGTTCGCAAGTAGCGACGTCAAGTATTTTAGACTATAGGAATTATTATAAGAAATAAATGTGAGTTGGAGGAAATTAATCCAGAGAAGCTGATGGCGAAACAAAGAACCGATATATTGAAGTGGTTAAAAAAAAAAAAAACCTTAAGGACAGAGACTTGACCAAGAGACTGATGAGTGGGCAAGACTGTCAATATATGGAATGGTGGAAAACAATGTGGCAAAATCAAGAAACAGAGAGAAGACCGAGATACTGAAATCACATTAAGAAAACACAGGCAGGAGTTAAGGGTTAATATTAGCCAACACTAACTAAAAGTAGAAGACACTAAGGAAATGAGAGGTCTGCCCGTTTTGCAATGGAAAGTGCTGAGGAACAGCAGAAACCCACTTGCAATACAGGAAAGCTAGACAAACAATCATTCACATACAAGCAAACCTCGGTAATTAACCGCTTATAAGCACTTTCCACAAAAACAATGTTTTATTACCATCCTTTCATGACACATATACCTTTCACTAGTAACGTGCACTCCGGCAGTGAGTGGGATGTAAAAGGCGAGAGCAAGAACCAATTATTCAACACTATGTCCCACATACCGCAATGCGGCACTTCAGGCCGGCCGGCACTTGAAAAGTTTATGTGGCCAGCGCAAACTTGTCAATGAGGCCATCGTGCATTAAACACATTAGTCAAACATGGCCCTAAGATTCTATTACATGGAAGATTAGCGCTAAATGGCAGGTAGTGCTAGTGTTAGTTATGTGATGGACAAAGCAGAATGTAGTACAGAGTTTGTAAATTGCATGCATTCCTTTGGCGATTAGACTAGAATGACAAAGGTCAAGCCCTATTACATCATAAACCAAGTTATGCTAAGTAATAGTGATTTCTGTAGCTTATACAACTGTATGTGTTTCATGAAACGGTCCATGTGTCCTTTATTTTTTTTAGAACAAGCCTATAAGCAGGTCATTTAAGAGTAAAGAATGATTTGCTCAACTTGGAGTGAACCTTTTAAGGGTATTTGAAGATTTTTGGCCTTTACGGTCACCAGTAAAAGTACATACCACTAAGCAGCCCAGCACAAAAGTATATATGACTTATTTATATATATTTATTCTCTTAATTTGTATGTTTAGCACTGCATGTCATTGACACAGCTGACTTGGAACAACAGGTTTTAGCTCCCATCTACGACTACGACTCCCATCATGCTTATAAGAGTCTCTGCAGCTGTTGTGGAATACAGCTCTCATAATGCTCAGTAACTTGTAAACATTGCTCCTCTAATGTAAACAAAAGTGGGCTTTTTTGAATTATTCTCCACGTGTAAGAGATAGCACGGTTTAGTCACAAGTGAATAATTGGCGTTAATACCGTTTTTATTATGTCGCCGTTACTTCGCGGTTAGGATATAGAAATATTTGAGTGAACAGCATTGGAGCTAAAAACAAAAATCATCTTGCATCACACCCAAACATTAATAAAGACAGCCTAAAATGTGTTGGGGGTAACAGATAAATAGCAGATCAGGTGTATAGTGAAGCCTATTGGTTGCTATGGTGATTGCTCCACATTTGCATCACAACTATGCTTTCTATACAGCCTCCAAAAAGTTAACTCTACTGAACTGAATGGACTTGTGATGACAGCTTTCAGTAGCTGCCAATAACTCCCTCTGATCACCATCGCTGCACTCACCGAACACAAACATTAGTTACTAGTCACTGACCATAAAGCACTCAAAGTTGACAGCCATTACCTGCCATTGACAAGCCCTAGAGACAGCCACCTACTCCCATGACCACAAGCTAATTCTCTTTATAAACACGCAATGACTTCGTCTGTAAGACCAACACGGCACTGAGGCCCAATAACACATCTGCAGTGACAGGTAAACATCGCCACTGAATGGTAAATCGGAGAACGCATTGCTAACTTGTTCTGCAGATACCTGAATAAGCTTACAATGACCCCTGACAACCCGTCAGCTCACCTTCTCCAGCGCCGCTGGTCTCTGCACGGCCAGGGAGCGGGCTAACGACAGCACGGTGTTAAAATAGAAACCCCGGGAGCTACAGCCGCCCCCCTTGGACGCCATGTTTCACCCGGACCCGTCAAATGACGTCAGCAGACCCAGATGTGAACGGCCACGTGACCTCCGGAAGAAGTGACGTTGACCAAACGTGGAAGCCGACACTGTTGCCTTGGGAACTGGAATTACGTTCAGAATTAGGGCGTTCGAAGCTGGCAGAATTAGATGCGGGGATCGCGCCAAGCTACGTTTTGAGGACAAATAGAATAATAGAAGTTAAAGTGACACATTTTCCTGCTTTATTTAGGTTATGTTTAAACTGACAATAATTCGGGCGGAAGTAAGACGTATGACGTCGCAGGAGGGGCGGATGTAGTGGTCATACCCAGTCAGGTGACCGGTGGATTCTCTTCAATAGAGCAGTGAGTTATTTGCTAAAATTCGTTATTTTCAGTGTCATTGCGGCTATATCTGGGGCTATTCTAGCGGTAATAACGCTGTTAATATGATGTGTTTTTCAGTTCTTATAATGTATCCGTTTCATCCTTAGACTTGATTTCCTGTCACAGTAGTAATCTGAGGTAAAATGACAGTGAATTGGTGTTAATAGCTAACAAGCTGTTTGATTTTCATGTCGTAGTTTAAACCAGTTGGGACAAATCTCATTTCCACCATGTCCAAAAGCTACAACCCTTTTGATGAAGATGAGGACGATGACTTCAAGACCGTCAATTGGAACAATAGCGGAGACCCCTATGAAGACCCAGCACAGAGGAGGAAGAGAGAGGAGGCTGACAGACAGATGTCTTTGCAACATGAAGTCATGAGGAGGGCACAGTCAACAGTGGACAGCAGCAACAGGTCTTTATCCCTCCTCTATGAGTCCGAACAGGTTGGGGTGGATACCGCTCAGGTGAGACATTTTTACGGGAACTAGAGATGGATGTGTCTTTATCCCCGAAGTTTCTGGTGATGCGTTCCTACCAACTATCCCCGATTAGGAGAGACAGTCCCTTTTTGGGGTCCAAATCCCTTTGTCCTCAAAAGTCCCTCTTTCTTTAGAGTGTTTTTTTGATATGAGTGTATTATGAGTTGTAAAAACAAAAATATATTTTCTTTTTGCTAATGCTTTAGTCTGGATTCCTAATCCCCTAGTCCTAGATCGAGTGCATTTTCTATTAAACAGCACCTGAAATACACAAAAAACGGCTTTGAACAATTTATTCCGGAGAAACAAAGTTTTATATTGACAGAGAATGTGCATTTCGAGCAAATTTGCACATAATGACTGTTGCTTACACCCAAAAAAGGTTTTTATGCTATAGAAGTTTTTTTTTTACATTTGTATTAATGGGTCTTTTGGTTAAGGACAAATATCCAGAATGTGTACTAAATAATCTGTTTGGGTGGGTTTGTGTGTGTGTGGGGGGGTATTTTCAGTTGTACTATTATTACTTCTCAACAAGTCCTCATAAAAGTATGTGTTTTCTCCTTAGGAGCTGATTCGTCAGGGAGAAGCATTGAAACGCACAGAAAAGATGGTGGATAAGATGGAACAGGATATGAAGACCAGCCAGAGACACATTAATAGCATTAAGAGCATGTTCAGTGGCTTCACAAACTACTTCAGAGCTAAACCTGTAGAAGTCCCTGTGCAGAACGGAGCTGCTGATTACAGCGCTAGCAACAAGTAAACAAATGCTGACATTTGTCATAAATGTACATTACTTTAATTTTGTCGTAGTACTTCTGCATAGGCACATTCAATAGAAGAATACACTATTTAGTATTTTCAATCCCCAAGCCAGGCTTTATAACAATAAACCATGCTGTTGTTCAGTAACCCTATAGTTTGATTATAAATGTGATGTGTAATCTATCCATAAGTGCAGTCCTATATAACTTTGTGCAGGGGAGGGCTGACAACATTAAGTCCGGTGGACAACATGTTCAATCCTATCCAACTAGCCCAATATTTAAATCAGAGCAACCCATGGGGCAGCCGCACCCGATTATACGTAATTTCACATTTGCTCCCATTTGTGATGTTTTGTGTGTTGTGTTGTGTTAATGCAGAAATGGTTTGAGTGCTGCACATTTGTGATGACTTCGCATTTGTCTTCTGTTATATTCTTTTTCAACTTGTTACGTTTAACATTCAGGCTACAAGAGGCCATGACCATGAGCAAAGAACAGGAAGACAAATATCAAGCCACTCACCCCAACCGACTCAGGAGGGAAGCAGCAGGTTAGTTCAAAAAAGTGCACATCAGGCTGATGTCAAATTAGATACTGTGTGGACGTCTAAAGGAGACTATTTCCTATGACCATTAAGACGCGTTTGGTGTCAAGTTATATGTTTCCGTGTTTCAGTTGTCATGCCGTTGTTCATGACATTACCAAGTATTGTTTTTGTGAAATGTATTTTTTTTTATGGTTTCCTTTTTCACGCTTGGCTTAAGTTAAATTGTCATTTTCAGTATTATGTTTATATTACAGAGCTCGGTACTAATCCGAGTGCATCCAGCTCTGGATACCAACACAAGAACCAGGCTCTCAAAAATTACCATCAAAAAATCGATAATAATTTAGGTGAGTACTGTTCACTCACTGGAGGGAAGCAGCACACATACATAACCTTTGTCACTTTACCAAGTTATAGGTAAACATGCTCACCCATGGGCTGTGCAAAAACAATATTTTTTTTAAGTCTCCACACTGCCCTGCCCTAGAGTTCATTGGTTCATCGACCCATCCGTTTTATTTTCCCTGTGCTCTCACCTGCAAAAGCTTTAGTGGAAGCCTATTTTGCTGAATTTTAGTTTCTGCGCTCTAATACAAGTTTATCCCCCAACCTGCTATCTATATCATATTGTTTGTATTGCCTTTTTTTTTTAGTATTATAGATAAAAGTGCCATTCTGTTCTGTGTAATGATTGGCGCACACCAAAGACTTGTGTAACATATAATGGGTATCACCACAATGTACATTTAGTTTTGGAAAACACTTTTTTATAATTTGTGTATTCATGTTTGTTCTCTTGTAGATGATATGTCGCTAGGTTTAGGTCGCCTTAAGAACCTTGCCCTTGGGCTTCAGACTGAGATTGATGAGCAGGATGAGGTGATTGGACGGCTTTCTGGAAAGGTGGAAAATCTAGACTTGAACATCAAGACCACAGACGAGCGGATAAGGAAAGAACTGTGAAAGTCGATCTGAAACCACTATATCTATTGATCCATACACTCCAAATCTAGTCTTATTTCCTTTAGGTTTATACACAGGCCAAGATCATCAATTCACCCTCTTTTATTCTTTGGACTCAAAACAATCCTTTCGAGGAAGTAATGTAGATGGTTGAACCTCACAGGCTGCCTTGCTAAAAAAAATGAATATGTCACAGTGTTATCCTTAATTAAGAAATGCTCTTAATGTGTACTGTTTTAAAGTGATTTAAACGTGTGCAAACATTTTACATAGATTTAAGGTCAAGCTGTTGAACAAATAAATTCCTTGATACATGTGCAATGGCCTTTTCTGCAATGACCACATATTACTCTTTTATTTTTCTTAATCGTTCAATTGACAAGCTATCCCCCGATGTTCTTAAAATATTGATTTTATTTTGAATATGTGTAGAATGTGACCAATTACGAATCAAGCTGTGAATAGGTTTTTTTTTTTTTTAGTTCTAGATTTTTCTTTCTAATAAGTTTTGTTAATTGAAGGTCATTCTTAAAATGTTAATATTAATGTGTTATCGATACAGTGCAGGTTGCCTGAAAAGAGTTTATTGAAGAGGTTTAAAAAGTGTTGCAACAATACATCTCAGAACTTATTACACTGAACAAAATTGTTAATTTTCTTCTCATTGTTTCCTAAAAGGCATGACATACTATATGTCCCATGTCTTGTTCTAGGTTTTTATATTATTTCATCTATATTAACCCATTGTATCCACAGAAGTTATGTTTCTTTTTTTTTTCTTTCTACAAAAACCATTAAAATTTAATGCAAGCTATCATCAACATTTAGCATAATCATCTTTTTATTTTTCAATAACAGTGCCCTGGCTTTCTGACTGTTTAACTATGTGACCGACAGTTATAAGGCTATGAATAGTCTGTGCTATATAAAAAGATAATGTAATGTATGTGATATTTCAGCGCACATAGCAGTTGTGTTGGGAGGAGCATGAGAAATTAAATAAAATAAATAATAAGAAAACGATTATTATAAGACCCCAGGGCCCTGGCATATAAGAAAAAGATTGGTGTTTTTAGATTGTTGGGCATGCAGCAATGGATTGAAATCATTTCTAAGGACAACACATTTCTCCTGTTTTTTCATGTTTAGGTATACAAGTAAAGTGGCTACTACTGTAAAAAGGTTCCAACATGCTCCCATTGGGCCACAACCTGGCAGGTTTCTGTGAAACATATACCCCAAACTATCTGCATTAGTGAATCTGTGATGATTCAAGGCAAGGCTTATTTTCAAGCAGCACACCCTGTCAAAGAAGTCAAAGGTGCAGAAAATCATTAAAACAATTTTGGCAAAGATTATTTGCAAAATGGTTGAGTTTCAATTTCCCAGCGCTCCTAAGGGAATATCCTGTGTTGTCTGCTTTCCAGAAATATGTACGTTTGTGGGGGGTTTTTTTAATTCCTGGGCTGCTAAACTATTCGAGATGTGACATAGATCCAAAGAAACAAAACATTTCAAAATGGGCGTTTGTGCCCTGTCAATTGAAAAATATACCATCAAAATCTATGCATCATGTCCATAATCAGGACAGCTGAGCAAGTTTGGGAACAACATTTTGTGAAGAATTAGTATAAAAACTGATTTTTGCAGAAATTGGTGGGCACGTGACTGCATGACAAGTCACTAGTGAAATACCCTGGGTCATCTACTTTTCAGAAATACACGATATGACCAAAGGTTTCTGGATACCCCCCTAATTATTAAGTTTCAGCGTTTCATCAGCACATGTTGCTAACAAACATAAAAAATCAAGCACATAGGCAAACATTGGCAATAGGGTTTGGGCTAGGCTCGTTAATTCTGGTGAAGGGTAATGTTAATGCTACAGCATACGCAGACGTTATAGACAATTGTATGCTTCCAACTTGGACCCGGTTTGGCCAAGGCCCTTTCCTGCTCAACAAAGCAAAGTTCATAAAGGGATGGTTTCACACGTTTGGTGTGGAGGAACTCGAGTGGCCTGCACAGAGCCCTGATCTTAATTCCATCAAACGCTTCTGAGATGGATTGGGAGTCTGGACTTCTCATCATCATCTGCTCTAAATTAAGGCCCATGGTTTTGGAATGGGATGGACAGGTGTATAAACCCTTTATACTCTGACTGTTACCTTTCCATCTGAGAATGCTGCGGTACAGAAGCAGTTGACTTTGTGTTGTTAACCGCATGGTTTAGGCATTGTTCTGTTCGGCATCTAATGATCCCATTTCTTTCCCAGGGTTTCTGGTTTTGCATAGGTTTTTTGATTTCTAATACATGTATGGCTTTGAAACATCTGCCCTATAATGCAGTAATAAATTTTGGGTTACATTTGTAAAATGTACTAGTTAATAACCACTCCACATTAAAACATCAAACATTTATTTTGGTTTTCTTTTTTTTTAATGAATCGCATGGATCTTTTCAATGCAGGGAATGCAACAGCTGTTTTCACTGCAAATGGAATGCAGCTGTGACTGCTGGATCCCAGAATCTCTCTAATAGCTGGCCTGTATCCTGCTGCACTTCAAACACAGCCACTGCTGCTTCTCCTAAGGGTCTTATCCTGAAAGGAAATGTGAGACATTCCAGTGAACGCACAACAGAATTCCTTCATTCAAACACAAACCTTCAGTGAATGATGGAAAGCCCAGGACAAGAGGAAGCTGCTGTAGACCCCAGGCACCATCAGCTCTCCTCCCCCAACATTTCCTTCCTGGGCCTGCTCAAAATGAAGATGCAGCTGCGGCCGCTTGCATTGAACACAGTGTATAAAACATTCAGTACTAAATGTGAAAGACAACGTATAACCGTCTCCCTGATTTGCAGTGTTCGAAAGCAATTCATTTGCCTCGTTTGCTATTGACATGCAAATTAGTGATGATTAAACAACATCCATAGACAACAAACCGCAAACATCAAAATATGTAATGTAAATTTTTTGTGAAAAAAGGAACTAACAGTGATCAATTATTTTTTATAGGGAGTGCACACTACATAGTAGACTTGTCCACAGCAAATAAAATGAATTCTACTTTCATTTGTGATGCGTTAGTTGTCAGACAATGAATTTCATTTCCAGACCATTCGGTTTGGACAAAATTCAAAGGCTTTGATTTTCTGTTGCAGGACCACCAACAACAGCAACACTACACCAATGGATAGTCACATACAGCAGCATGCTATGGGACTGAACTTATCCCAGTTTGATGAATTGATCACTTGGAAGGTGATAAACCAGCAGCTTCAGTAGTAGTAAACTGGGTAGACGCTGGCAGGTAGACACATACAGGTACAGGGCACTGAATTTCCCTCAAATTAGAAAAATATTTAAAGGGAAATTGTTCCCTGAGACCTAGAGCTACGGCAGGGCAGGCACGGACAAACAAACACATCCAAGTATGGTTCAAGACTCAATCACACCTCGAATATTAAAAAAGGAAGAAGACTTGATCCACCACTAAGTAAGGAAGGGGTCAGGCCCCTATGGCCCTTACCTCCCATGCTAAGGTGTCCTCCTCTTATGTAGAGGGGATGAGTGAAGACCTGCAGCACTATAAAAAACACCCAGGCTTCTTTCACAGTACTCCAGTGTTCCAGAGCGTTGGTTCTTGTGTATTTTTCGATTTCTACCCTCCTCTTCTTTAGGTTACCCGGTATTTGTCCTCTTTCTTGCTTCTTGGTTCACCCTGTTTGTCTCTACTCCTGACATCTGCCCGCTTTCCCTATTGCTCTTCTTGGTGTCGATGTGGGAAATTTGTACCACACATAAGTTGTCTTGTAGGAGTTGTTGCTCGCCAACTTGTATCATACACATTCTTGGCGCCACAAGATCTTTCCAGACCTTCCAAACATCTGTTGGAGGTTCCACTCTCGACATTTAGTGGAACTGCCCACCTATAATGCCCTTTTGGGTTAAAATCCACGTCACGCTTCACAAATTTCCTCCCTGCCATAATCACAGTACAAGAAATTAATTATCATTATTATTATTTGATGAACTAAGGCAATGTTCCCCCGTCACTGGGGAGGCATATCACCTCCATCTTTTCACAAATAGTTGCTGAGGGTGGAGACCACTCGGGAACTGGAGGAAATCAGAGGGCCAGATGGAGAAGTACCATAGAACCTGGTTTTACTGGCTTCAGTTTAATGCTGACCCTCAAACTCAGTCTATACTGACCCCTAAGTAAATGGAGCCAGCTCATTTTAAGGTAGCTTCATCTGGGACCAAGAGTCCTTCATACCCTTCTACACTATCCCCTATACCCCCCTTTACCCTATACCTAGATCCTAATACTCAGATAATATCAGCTTTATATATATATTATATCTGCTTTTGATAATTGTTTTTCTGAAATACCTAAATACTTACTGGGTGATGTGGATGTATTGGATGTGGTCTATTACATGCTGACGGTCTGCTGCATCAGACTTTATGCTTTTTGGCTTCTGTATCCCCACCCAAATTATTTTTTATTCAAAAAATCAAATAAACTGATATGGAGTTTTAGAGAAGTTAGAGATTGACCACACACAACAAAAAATTATGTCTAGGATGTGTACATCATTGTGAGTAGAGGAGTTAGTATGCTGTTTGCGATCAAAGGAGGATGTAATAGAAGCTCAAAAGGGTGTCTGTCTACTGGGATGCTGAAGTCACCAAGGATGAGAAAAGAGATGACAGAGGAGAAGAAGTGGGGAAACCATGCTGAGAAGTGATTAAGGAATGTATTAGCAGTTCTAGGGGAATGTTATATAACAGTGATGCTTAATGACATAAGATTTAATAGCCGAATAGCATGAACCTCAAATGAGTTAAAACAGAGTGAGCAGGCGGGATTAGTAAATTGAAAAGTTTAAGTTGGCGAAAGTAGGATGCTTACACGACCACCCTTTCTGTCAACAAGTCTGGGAGTTTGAGTTAAAGGGAAGCAATGTTAGATGAAGATGGACAGGTTTCCGAACAAGAAGGTGCAGGGAACTAGAAGTGAAAGTATTGTGTATGGCTGATCATTACACATAGAATGAGCAAGAGGGCAATGTTGAAAGGAGGGCAAGAGGAGTGTCAGGATAAGTGGAAAATATTATTGGGGTTTATGGAATGTTGACTGGCAGAGAAAAAAGGAGGGAAGAAAAATAGAGATTAAGAGCAGATGTGAGAAACATAAATGTGATTAGATTATTTTTCTAGTACTTTATATTTGTTCATGCATCTTACACGGGAGCAAAAACAGATATCAATAGGCCACAAAGTCACATTAAAGATCTTTAAAGCTTTAAAGCTATGCCCCCTAGCCATGCATCTAACTACACTTGACATTCCGATGTAGCTGAGGTAAAATATACTGAATGAGCCCCCCTATTTTTCCCTTTATGTGGCATAATCATATTGTCCGTATGGTACCTATCAATGTGTGCTAGGGAGGTTTTTGTTGCTTGAAGCAGGAGTACAGGAAAGCTTACAAAGAGTTTTGTATGGGTGTTTCTTGGTTCCTGTTTTGTCAGCGTAATATGTATGTGGTAATTCCATTGTTTGCCTTTCCTGGTGCACTTTGCTGTTTTTACATGGCTCGAGTAAGGACGTTTGACAACATTTGCCTCATAAATGTTAACGCAATTAAGCGGCATGCTTAAACGGTCACTCTAGCCATCATTTGAACTTTAATGCCTATGATAGCTATATGGACCTTTTAGATTTGCATGGTGTCCCTTTTGAAAATGCATGGGAGATTCTGTAGAATCCCCCTTTTGCCTCTTCCTTCACACCCCAGCTCTTAGACCCTTGTGCACATGCATGGCAAAAGCTCCCATAAAGTTTAATTGGAGCACTCTCCTCCCACTGATTGGCTGCTTCCAGTAACCAATCACTGGCACGAAAGCCAAATTAAACTGTCCCTTTAATCTGAGAGGATTCCAGGAAATTCCCAAATCAGGAAATAAATGATAAAGTTACTATTTATGAGGCAAATATTACACACACATTCCTTACAACCAGCTACTAATGCCCTGTGTATGATGAAGGCACGGATGAGTCAACAAAGGCTTCTCTTTATACAAGGGTTACATACCTTGTATTATACAAATAAATGTTAATTCATTTCGAGGTTAAGTCTATTAGCATTGTGCAGAGAAAATGAGAAACAGATGATTCAAACAGAGACACAAAATCATTCTACCCTCCTACGTGCTGAGAGATGTCTGGTCTGTGTTCTTCTGTTGAATGTAGTCTTTAGCTTGCCTGATGCCCTTCTTTCTTCATAACGTGAATAGCAGCAACATGCTCATTGCATTTATACATAACCACCATATGTAAATTTGCACATCATCCAGCTCACCAAGATGTTATCATGAATATTGAAAATACTGCATATGGTTCGGTTGTGGGGTTTGTCATTATGTAGCAATACAACAACTCAGTTGTACAAATGTATACTTATCATGTTGGTAAAGTTGGGGATTCAGAATTAGATATCTATATACAAGAGGCGCTGGACCTGAAGGGTAGATAGGATGGGTTAATTTGATCTGAGGGAGGTGGGATTGAATATTTATAGAATGTATTTATATTAAATGTATACCCTGGAGTGCATTCTTGATGGTTGTTCTTTGGTGGCCTACACACAGACTCTGTTGGCACTATCTAAATAAAATATAATGTAGTAATAAACATCTATCATGTGTGTTCTATATACATTAATGGGATTTTTAGGATTGTAGAACAACGAGCTGTACTCACTAAACATTTTGAGGTCCAGGAAAAGGGAAGAAAGAGGGACAAAAGGAATTGCGACTCAGAGAGGCAACCCCAGGGCTGGAGTGGGGATGATGAAGTAGCCCTGGCACTTAAATCCTCGACACGGCTCGGGGCATGGCTTTACCAAGACTTTTTTATGTGTCTGTGACCAATTAAAAGGTATTTATGTAAGGTATTTGCAAGGAAGAGAATGTATTTTAGTCAAATGTTTGCACTGTAGAACACTGTGATACACTCTTACCCTGCAAACATCCTGGGCCCCTATAAAAGAGGAGCATCAGGGGAATAAGAATGACAGGGGGACTTGGGTCTCAAGAGGGGTAGTTGCTCCTAAATAGGGAAAGTTTAGAGGTGCAATAATACTCTTATTGTGGAATGAAGTGGAGGACCATTGTCAAAAACAAATACCAGCTAGCTTTTGATTCCATTTGTGGTAACTCTACTCATAAGGACTGTATCAAACCATCCCAGATGTTGGCAACTTACAGTTGTACACCTAATAATATTAAGTCATAAATCACAGTTCCACATATGCAATATGAAACAATTTCCATATTATTAATGCCAACCTGGTTCTAGATCACAAAAATATATATATATGTGCTTCCCTCAATTGCATATGTATTTCACCATGGAATCAAACAGAAAGTGATATAACGCACTTAAAAATAAAATAATAAAATATACAAATATTCAACTTTACCTGGTTATATATTGTAGTATAGTATTTCAGATAGAGTGCAGAAACACTCTTATTAAGCTTGAAATAATAGATCTCAGGTCTCTCCAGCAGGTTAAGGGTTAAATAGATCCCAGACCCCAGATCTCTCCAAAAGACTATAATAAAAAGTCACAACTTCTTCCACGCAACGTGTTTCGATTTGTAGTATGAGATTCCTCCAGGCATATTTGTTTTTATAAAAGATTTTACGCGCACCATATCACTTTCTGTTTGATTCTAAATGACAAATATTGTTTTATTATATATAAAAGTGAGAATTATCATCATTCGTATTTGTTTCCTGGAAACACTTAATTGGCACATGACACAGAAGTAGGCATTGATAGGTTGTTGCCATAAAACTGAAATGCTTCTGTGTGATTTTTTCTGTTATCAAGCAATAACAGAAAAACAAATAAGGTGACAGATTTGTTAAGGTTTACTTTGTTAACATAGTAGAGAGTGCGATTATGTAGTTAGTGACATCAGTTTGGTCCCTTTAGTTGCAAAGGATGATCTATTCTATTGCTTTAAAAATGTCCTGCAGAGGGAGCCATTATGTTGAGGAACATCAAGACCCCAGCAGACAAGGCCTGGTTTCCATGGTAACGCCCCCTCCCCTCATTCCATCTCTTTGAGACTGCGCGGCCGGCTCGGCACTGCGCCTGCGCGGATTGAGGATCGGTTACACTGTGTGTCCCGGGCATCGCCGGTGGAGTCTCTTCAGGACACTAAGCGCACGGAGCTTGGAGCCCGAGGCCCGGACCCGCCACTATGGCGCAGATTTTGCCTATCCGCTTCCAGGAGCACTTTCAGGTAGCGGATTCATTTTTTTTAAGGCTTATCTTCATAAGGGTTGGGAGGTGGTGGTGGTGATTGCGGAGGTCTTTTCTTAGTGATGGGTGCCTTCATCTCGGTTTCCTGAGTGTGATAAGTGTTTATATGATGGCTTACAGAAACCCCTTAATGGCTACAGGGGCTTCAGGATTGAGCCTCCTCCGTAAGCTTAGTGTGAGTGTCGTGAATAAGTAGTGAGTAAGCAAATGCCCGGCTGCCAAGGGCAGGTTTTTTTTTGTGTTGCTGAGGGCCAATTTCTGTGCGGGCATTCAAGGGTTGAATTATTTGAGGAGGAGGCGCTCAGACGTTTTGGTGCCCCCCTGTGTAGTATTTCAGGGATGGCAGTGTACTACGCCAGCTCTATTCGCCCCTGTACGATTCTAGCATCATGACCGTCAATGTAATTTACAAATATTTTCCCTTAGCCGTAAAGCACCCCCTTGTTTCTGTCATACGGACCCATCTCTGGCATCCCTTGTGTGCTAGATTTGATGTCACCTTCCCGTTATAAAATTGCTTGGTTATGTAACACCTCACACAGTGTCTTTCTGAGGATGCTTCCTCATTGTAAATGATCATGAGTGTATTCTGATATTATAGTGTATAGTGTGTATGTGCATACGATTGTTTTGTGACAGACTGCATTTTTTGTGTTATATTTGTTATTGGCTAAAACCCTATTGAGGTCATTTTTGTGTCACTTATTTTTGGTTCAGTATATGTGTGTGTGTGTGTGTATATATATATATATATATATATATATATATATATATATATATATAATATAAATATTGTGTGTACAAGTGCCTATATGTAGCCTGAATCTGGGGGAGCTGCAGGTAATGCAGATGTGATCCCCCTTCCCAGTTATTGATTTCTCCCAAGGAGAGAGATGGCAGATCTAGGGCTGTGTGCAGGGATTGCCCTCACTTCTACCCCTGGGTACCGGTGGAGGCGGCAGAGATATTTGGATGGTGTCATATATCTGCACGTAATGATACAGATGCCAGGTATCCCGGAGCAGCTGATTTCCTGCTCATCCCTATTATTTACATTTTTTTTCTGCCTCAACCTAAAAAAAAATGATCCCCCCCCCCCCTTATGGGGAAGAAGGGTCAGTGTTAAGTGTGAGTGTAATAACATGCCGGCATCCCAACAGTGTCCTAATCAGATGATGTGGTTGTTTTTTTTTGTGTCGAAAAGGTTAAAATCAGGAATTAAAGGAATGTGTTAAAATGAATAGAGAACAGGAAGTGCTGACTCTGCTCTCTCCCCCACCTTCCATGTAATAGTGGGACTGGGAGTGTCAGATGGCCTTGCCTTCCTCCTCACACTATTTGTAGGATGTAAATTAGCCGGTAGCCACAAATAGACCTCAGCCACTTCTATATAATTGTGGACAAGGTGCACCCATGTTTAATCATTGCATCAGTCCTTGCAGAGATCTGACGGTGCGGATTCTTCTTACGTTACCATAAATCAGACGCAGCCTGCTGCTGCTGCTGCATAACTCTTCCAGGAACGGTTCGGGTCATCGTGGCAATGGGAATGTATTGTCCAAGGTCATAGGAAGCCGGCAGCTTTTTTTTATGTTTTAAATTGTCCTCATCAATTTCACAGTTGCTTAAATGCTCGTGCTTGTAGATCGGGCAGTTATGATTTTGAAGGCAGCAAATATCTGTAGTATACACGCATCACTGCTGGTGTTCTTCAAATGCCACCTAGTGATATATGCATTATAACACCAACACCCAAGTTGCTAGCTTTATGTTAAGTGCAAACATTCTGCTGGTTTTGGTAGAAATGTGCTTACTGTTTCAAATACCTTATTCCTCGCCATTTTTCCTTGTGCCATCCACTCCGACCTGCTCCATGCAACCGTAAACTGGTTACTAGGAATGCGGTGCAATCGCACCATATTGTATCTCCAATCGTTTTAGGTGTTTAGACTCGTTAGTCATATTCTTTATTGACCATTATATCGATAAGGCAAAATGTTGGTTAGATTAACACTTTTGAGAAAAGTAGATGAAAGATAACATTCAAAGAGACAATGTAATGTACCATACAGCCCCACCAGGGAGGATGTGCGCGCGCCTACAGCCAATGGGAGGATGTGCGTGCGCCTACATCCAACGGGAGGATGTGCGCGCGCCAACAGCCAACGGGAGGATGTGCGCGCGCCTACAGCCAACGGGAGGATGTGCGCGCGCCTACAGCCAACGGGAGGATGTGCCCGCGCCTACAGCCAACGGGAGGATGTGCGCGCGCCTACATCCAACGGGAGGATGTGCGCGCGCCAACAGCCAACGGGAGGATGTGCGCGCGCCTACAGCCAACGGGAGGATGTGCGCGCGCCTACATCCAACGGGAGGATGTGCCCGCGCCTACAGCCAACGGGAGGATGTGCCCGCGCCTACATCCAACGGGAGGATGTGCGCGCGCCTACATCCAACGGGAGGATGTGCGCGCGCCAACAGCCAACGGGAGGATGTGCGCGCGCCAACAGCCAACGGAAGGATGTGCCCGCGCCTACAGCCAACGGGAGGATGTGCGCGCGCCTACATCCAACGGGAGGATGTGCGCGCGCCAGCAGCCAACGGGAGGATGTGCGCGCGCCAACAGCCAACGGGAGGATGTGCGCGCGCCTACAGCAAATTTTCTTAGTTTGTTCTTAGGGCTTGGTTATAAATCACGTTTTCTACGCAATCTCAGTGGGGACCCCAAACTGATGCTACGTACCACCTAGGGGTTTAGGTATTATATGACAAGCCAAGCTGTTCATAGATCCCTTAAGTACCACTATGTATGCGACTGCAGGAAAAATGTTCTGTACAGTAGTGGAGGTTGCTGATCCTGAACCAAAGAGAGAGCCCCCCCCCAATATAAATTCCTAATATCCCAATTTTTAAAAATGACAAAAACCACCCAAATTATAAAAAAAAAAGAGTAGTGTGAGCAGGTCATACATGTAGATTGCACACACAAGCCAGGTGGCAGTACACAATAAAACAGGCACATATATCGAGACATGAGGCATATGTGAAAAGGGATTATGTACAATAATAATGATCCTGCAGGAGCAAAATATAGGTGAAACAGGCACAATCCCAATTAAACCCCACTCACCCTCATCATCATTCTCTGTCATTAGCCAATTGTTTATGAAAATGCATTAAAAAAAAAACATTTATTTAACATGTGTGTTTTGTGTGTAATTTTTGGTTAATAAAATATGTTCTGTGGGGTGGCACTTGTGATGTCACACAGACTGATCATAGCCAATTGCATGCAGGTTTGTAAACTGCCTCCTTGCTTCATTTTCTGCATAGCCCAGTGAAACTTTGGTCTTCAGAGTTGTCTTCAGTTCCACCGTAAAATAAATCTAATTAAACCTTCTATTGCCCGCTAGTCTTTCTGTGCAAACTACTCGTCTCCACTTTCTACTTTCTGTCTCTCTCTGAGGATTCTGCTATGGTTTAGTTTCGTTGGTAGAGTAAATTTGGGCATAAAGTAGCAGGTTTTAGTGCTAGGGAGGGAGATGGCGCATTTTTACATTGAGGAGGCATGGGTTGAAATACTTTAAACCCAGGCTGTGGAGTGATTTTTCACATATATACTATTCTGGCTTTCATGGTAGTTGATGGGACGCTCCGCTGATGCAGACAAGACATAGGCCTTACAAAGCAAAAGGCATGTAACCTATATGGGCATGTTCCGATGTGTGTCCTGTGACTTCCAAAAGCCACAATAAACCCGTGCATGTGGGGTAATTTCAGAATCGGGGAAATGCGGTTGAACACGTTTCGGTGGGTTTCTCTACATTTACGTGTAACGGCACAAAAAAGCCTAAGAAACACTCTCTTTCACAAATGTTACTTTATTAGCAAATTGGCTGCATAGGTAGCTTTGGAACAATGTACACTCTGTAATTGCCAGAAATGTATGAAAACTCCATATAAATGGTATTTCAAGATAATAAATAAACTAGGAAAAACCATCTCCCCCCCCCCCCGTTTTTCTCTATTGTTGTATATGATTCATACTAAATGTTGTACCATACATATAAGATGGCATAAAAAGAAAGCCAAATCTTTTCTTGATAGAAACAATATATCATTTTTCTGGATATGCTAAAAATGAAAAGAGGCGAAAAAAAAAAAAAGATATAGTAAAAATGACAAAAAGATCTCATCTCTAGGGTTAAGCACTTGTAAGGAATTCTTGACTTCAATCTTTTGTATGTCTCGCTATATATATATATATATATATATATATATATATATATATATATATATATATATAGTTCTGACAGAACCTACGCTGTTTTTGCTTTGGTGGATTTTAATGATATAATTACAGTAATTTTTACTGTTAGCCTCAAAATATAGAAATAGAGCGCTTAATGTGTTTTTTTTGGTTGGATAAGAGTGGGATTGCACTAAATCTTCACTGTCATTGAGTTCTGTTGAAGCGTAACACTTTCTATACATTATGCAGGGCTGCATGGATTTCTCCTGCGTGGAGGTCACGGTTGGCTCTGTACAGTTGTTAAAAATCAACTGTAAATGAGCTCTTATAGGATGATCTCTGGGGCTGGCGCTTCAACATAGTTATGAAAGTGATATGTAACTTTTCATGATACGGAGATGAAAACCCCAACAGATGTATGTATTGTTGGGCCAGCGAAGTTCGTGACCGATGTTTTTGTATAGTCTGTTTTGTATGTTGAATAACCATTTCTACCATCTGACCTTTTTACGCAGACGCTATTATTTGCCGGAAGTGATCGCAGATGACATTTGCCAATTAAATTAGTGCAGTGTGCATA